>NW_007577869.1:322400-486628 GCF_000690725.1 Stegastes partitus | reverse complement strand
AACCACCTTGACTTCTCCATGATGTCCTGAGAACACCAGGCGAGCTTCTTCTTATAGCTAATGACCAATTTTTGGCGGTGTGTGACGTAGTGTCGTAAAGCGTTAGGCACCTTTCGTTAGAGATTATACCTGCTCAACCTGAATTGCGTAGGTCAAGAACAAGTGTTCATGACACAGAGTGGGTGTGAAAGAGGAGCCCTTCTCCTTATCGCACTTCAGTGTACCTTTAAAATGATTTTAAAGCCGTAAAATGAAAGTCAAATTATTGCATAACCTTGCCTTCGAGGGGCTACTTCTCCCGTACAGTTTGTTCTGTATTTGCATAAACCTACTCAAATTAAAGCTACGATAACACTTTAATGTAGTATCTATTATTTTATTTAAAATGAACACGCTGAAGCACACCACCAAAAGAACAAAAGTGTCGAGCTGTCCAAACACTTAGGCTCTATCGATGGTATGCTACCAGTGTATAAACTATATACGCACATTCTGAATGCCAAAACTTTGATGGTTTCACTCACTCACAGCTCCTTACCTCTCTAGCTATCCGCTGACATCAGGCATTACCTCTAGTATTCTGCTGTCTGACTCAAAGCTCCAACGAGCCAATGAATACCAAATGAGCTTGAGGAAATCCAGCTTGGAATACACTGTCAAAAGGAAACACGGTGCGCCCCCACCATCCCGTATTCAGCTACAGAGTCACATTTCAAAAAGGTGCACAAGTCACAGCTGTTCGTCTCTTAAGCATCCGAGCAGGTGTGGTTTGATTCTGGCTTGCCACGATATTAAATGTGAGCCCTGCGCTTAGATAAAACCACGAGCCGTGCACATCATTGTATGAAACACAGTGCGCTGATTTTCCCACAGTGGCAGCACAGGTGGTGCATCTGAGCTCCACATGTGTAATGTTACATTCCCACACAAGCACACATATGGTCAGCTGATCTTTTATTCACCATCCACCCTCCAGTATGCACAGATGCACACAAGCAAAAAACTGACAGCTCCATACACAAGCACGCTCTGCTCTCAAATGAGTCCGGCTAACCGACTGTGGAGAGAGGTGCAGTGATGCAGAGACAGGGGCCATACACAGGGCTTCATGTTCACTGCCTGGGAATTATCACATCAAACTCGTATGCCCAATGGTTCTGACAAGCCCAAGGCCAAACCATTAAAGCCTGGTGTAGACAGAAATGACTCTGCTGGACTATGACTAGGCAATGACTATTGTTGTGCACCAATGATTCCCACCACACCAGTAGCATTCAGATTTACACAGACAACCAGGAAGGATGTTCATGCCAAACTTGGTATAAAAAAACAACAACAACAACACCGAATTAGTGGACATGTTTTCCAAGCTTCACTGACATGGAGAGATCAGTTTTCATGATATATTCATGCTTTCATCCTCTGTAGCTTTGACAGTTTTTTTTCAGAATGTGGACTTTATTCCATGAAATTAATACCGCTGGAATCAGTCTCTGGTGCTCTGCAGTGTATTTGCATGATGTATTCACACATCATCCTAGTGCACCCTGTAGCAGACGCTGGAGATACCAGTGCTTCAATTAACCGTGCTGTTGTTGGAAAGTGTGAGCAAGAAGTCATTTGGATCGGCACAGTCGAGGAACACACCTGCCAAGGCCACACAATTACAAAATGATCAAGTTCCAGCTGCACTATTTGCTGAAGAAACGCCACCAGCGGCAGTAAGACACCACTTAGATGTGTACTGCTCTCAACAAACTTTGGGAACAGTTGCAGAATAGAATAGAATAGAATAGAATAGAATAGAATAGAATAGAATAGAATAGATTGTCAATTTCTCTATGGATATATCCTGGAAATATGGAGGAACCAAAAAGACATTTCTCTCTCACCTTGTATTCGTGCCATACATTAAAATAGGATCAAACTACAATATAAAAAAGAATAAAATAAAATAAAATAAAATACATAAAAGTCAAGCTATGTACACTGGTGGTAATGCAATATAGTGACAGCTTAATGATAGTTTATGTCTAAACGGCCACACTCTACAACCACAGATAAATACCATATGGTGTTTTCTATCTGCTAGGAAACATCCATTCATCCATTATCTATACACTGCTTAATCCTCACTAGGGCGAAGGCAGGGAACACCCTGGACAGGTCACCAGTCTATCACAGGGCTACACTTAGAGACAGACAACCAAGAACACTCACATTCACACCTACGGACAATTTAGAATCACCAATGAACCTCAACATGTTTTTGGACTGTGTGGGAGGAAGCCGGAGAACCCGGAGAGAACCCACGCTGCACGGGGAGAACATGCAAACTCCACGCAGAGAGATTCCGGTGCCCCCACCAGGATGCGAACCGACAACTTTCTTGCTGCGAGGCAACAGTGCTTGCTAGGAAACATGATGAGCAAAGTAAGTAGCCATGGTTAAGCATTTTTGACTTGAAAAATGTCTACAGCGCACCAATGACAGTCTCAGAAACATGGTTTTACGCTTGTGGGGGTTTCATAAGCAACAAACATAAGTAACTAATCAGATGAGCTTTAGGGAGGGACTTTCTGTATCGTTATTCATCATCAGAATCGGTTTCTAGTTCAAACATGGATGCTGAATTACTCCAATATTCAAAGCCGTTATCTAGAATAGAGTCGTTTTACAGTGCTTGAGCAGGGCTGTCGGTGAGCTGGTGTGCTTGAGCTGCAGAGATAGGCGTGGAGAGGTAAGTTTAGTCAGGTTCATTGCACACCATCTTTGTTTAGAATGTTGGAAGCAGGCCATCATTTGCCAATTATCAATAAACAACATACAGATGAGGCTGCTGAAACTGTCATTAAATTACAGCTCAGAAACCAAAGTAGTAGGAAAATAGAAAACTTGAATTCCCATCCAGGAACAGGTGAGACATTTCATGGATGAAAGTGGTGAATCCTGACATTGGCATCCCCCAACTGCCAGTGACTGTAAATAACTGGAACTAATGTATTTTGACACAGCTCTGCCTAAACAGACCTTCTGTGTGTATTTGATTATTATATTCACACTTGCAGTCATGCTGACATACAGTATGAACACTTCATTAGAAATATGACAAGAAAAACACTTCACTCAGTCCAGACGGCTGCTCTCACCAGGCGGGAGCATGAAGGCTGAAGCTCTCTTCACATATACTCTACTCTGTCTGTATTTATTTATTTATTTATTTTACCATCGCTCATTACTAGAAAAACGACACACAAGGTGAGTTTTAAATTTTTTCTCTGCCACACGTCAGTTAAAGATGTGTGTAAAGCAGTTAAGATCGTCGGTTGGTTTTTATTCATGTCCTTAGAATAAGAATGTTTTGTCACCATGGTAACAGCTTTGTGTATCTCTCCAGAAAGCTGTTAAAAAAAGTCAGAGTAGCTTTATCCCCTTCTGTTTTTCCTAAATAACTTCACTACAAGGGCTCAGAAACCATCCATATCTGAGGTAAGCTGCTGTTTATGTGATATGTCATTGAGTTTTCAGGAAACACTCCCGCCGGAGTCGCATCTAAGCTAATTCTTCCTGAGTGACTGTGGCTTACTGGCAGCAAAATGTTAGTTTGGCAACAATGATGAAGCTGTTTTTTTAAATCCACTTCTAATTTCAGATTGGTGATGTTCGTTGGTCAGTTAATCACAGGGACCTTTTGTTTTAGCTACAGTCGCTGCAATTGCATAAAAGGTTAATGGAGATGATAGAGGAGACGGTTGCTTTGCGTTGCTCACACTGCGGTGACAGATGCGGTGGGAGAGCGGCCCACTGCAGGGTACCCGGTGAACAACACTGGCTGAGGCATATGTCTGAACTGTGAAGGGCTGTTGAACAGAGAGATGAAAGGTTTGGAGGGAAAGTGACACACAAAGCCAGAGAAAGTCACAGACACTTTTGTCTCACTGACTGAGAGCAATGACAAGCAGAGGAGAGGGACTCGAATGAGGAAAGTTACACAGATGTAGCCTCAGTATTTGATGGAAGTAAGAGATAGGAGAGGGAGGAAGGGAGGAACGGAGGGTAAGAGGATGGGAGAACTTTGTCTCTAGCAAACACCCTGACTTCTCTTTTATTCTCTCTCATGCCGAGTTTGAAAAAGTAGTATTTTAACAGTGAGCTCAGGTAAAAGCTAAGACACATCCCTGGGATGACATTTCTATTCACTATTTCTTCCTGTATATTTTTAGAAGGCAAGTGATGTGTTGTGTCTTTGAAACACGAGTGTTTAAAATATCTACAAAAATGACAACATAAAGAATATTTTGAAGTATTAATCCTTAAATGGACCTAAATTTAACACTTTCAACATTATCACGATGGATATTCTAGCTGGAGGTTTCACAAAGACGCTTGAGAACAATCCCGCTGCATCAACAACAAGGGTTTAAGAGGCTATATGATTGTGTGCAGATCATGATGAAGAGAAACAAGGCCCCCTCCTCCAGGAGAGCTGAAATCCAGCATCTGCACCAATCCTATGCCTCGGGCCACACGGCTTTGCCTGCCGCTGCCCTCCTAAGGTTCCTCCACAAGGAGCAGATGGAACTCACAGCAAATGAAGAGACGGCAGAGAGTTTGATAGACAGATATGAGATTGAAGAGGCAGGTGAGTGAAGGGAGTGTTGTGTGCCATGTCAGGCTGCTTGCTGCTCATTACTGTGGGTAAAAAAATGGTTCCGTTCTTTAAGGACTAAGGCGCTGACGTGTAATGATGCTAATTTAGTTCGAACAGAAGTTGAGGCCTGAGCTCCAGTGGTACCTTGCTGACAAAATGATTTGCTGTAAGCCCAAGAGCTGAGGGTAAAAAATGACAGAAGGAAAGTAGAAGAGTCAGGCACGTCAGTGGACCAGGAGACCAGATGTTGTCTAAGGCCCAGCGTACTGCAGGCTAAATTCACACCATCGTAAACAGCCAAACACAGAAAACAACCCGGCTCACAGCTTGCCTCTGCAGTAAACATAAAGCAGACGTCACTTTCTCACAGTATGTTCTGTGTAAGAAAATGTTTTTAGCAGCAGTTTACTTTTTTTTTTCTCTGTACTGTAAATTAATTTAATCAATTAGCTTAAAACAGAGCCGGCATAAAGTCTACAATATGTATTCATCCACACAACCGGTTTCAAAATTCAACCAGAATCTGAAAGAGTGATCCTCTAAACTGCTGAATGTAAAAGCAGATGAACAAGCCATTAGCGACACAGCCAGTTGAATTTACCTTTTTTTTTTTTTTTTTTACAGCTGATACTTTCACTTGTCATTGCAGGAAAAGCACAGCTGAGACATTTTTAGTTAATGGGGCCTCCGTTACACTCTTTAACTCTGTTTTGACACCGAGCTGATGTGCACAATAGCAGGATCCTGCAACTAGCTCACCAAAATAGAATGTGGTCATTTTTCATCTTATTTAGATTTGGTCTCAGTAAAGCTGCTCATCAGCTGCAAGAGTTTTATAGATACCCCAGACTAAATGTCCTTATAACCACAATTATTTAGCAAATCACAATAGTTGCACAGAAACCTTTACTGAGTAGCTACAGTGTGGTCTACAGGTTGGCCTGTTGGTCGGTCCTACACTTTAGTCCAGAATGAAATATCTCCTCAGCTACTGGATGGATTGGTATGGAATTTATACAGACACTCTTGGTCCCAGGAGGATGAATTAAAATGATCATCCTGGCTTATAATGACTGCTCATCTAGCACCATCATCAGATCATTTATGACCAAATACCTATAAAGCATGAGCCACAGCTGCGCTACTAAACAAAGACGGTGAACTCTGTACACTCTTGGTCTTGTTATTCCACTGACTTATTGTATAGTTGTAACAACAGGAGCAGGGTTTCTGCTTGACTTGGTGTTGTAATCTTGCTTTTAAACTTTAATGATGATTGTAAGTGTCAGTGCCAGCGTTTAATTCATTCCTTCTTTCCTCCTCCAGCCAAAGAAAGCAGGTCCATGACGTTTGAAGGCTTCCTCAGGTACATGGAGTCCAAAGACTGCTGTGTGTTCAACCAGGCCCATGCATCCGTGTACCAAGACATGGACCAGCCTCTGCCCAGTTACTTCATCTCCTCATCACACAACACCTACCTGTTGGGAGATCAGCTGGTAGGAAAGAGCCACTTGGATGCCTATGTTAGGTAGGGAAGCAGTGCATGCACACGACAGCACTACAGAACAAAACAAAACAAAACAAAACAAAGAACTTTGCTGCCAGAGAAACTATACCATGCAGAAGTTTTGAGGCACCAAAGTGAGGACGCTTAAAAGTAACGCCAGAAATAGTTTCTATCCATCAATGAACCTTATACAAAGTGCAGCAGAGAGGCAAAAAAACAAAATCCAATTAATCTTTTGCCAGACCTCTCCTTGCCTTTAAGTGTCAGTGTCTTCTGTTCCTTCATGTGATGCCAGGATGAATCAAGGATGTTGAGATCAGGGCTCTGTGGGGTCCACAGCATCTGTTCCTGCACTGCTTGTTCTTTTTGTCACTGATGCAAGTTTCTCAGGGTCATTGTTCCACTGTAGATTGAATTTTGGGCCAATCAGGTACCTCCTTGATGATGTTTAGCGATGGGTAGCAGATCCTGTAAGTTGCATGGCGGTTCCACTATAGACTGAACTTTGTTATGTTCTTCAAATCATTCCTGAACAATATTTGTAGCATGGCAGGGCACACTGTCCTGCTGAAAGAGGCCATCAGGCAATCTCATTGCCATGAAAGTGTGTACACCAGTCTGCAGCAATGTTTAGATCGCTGGTCCATGTCGAAGTAACGTTAACATGATTGCAGGACCTCAGGTTTCCCAGCAGTATGTCCAGAGGCTCACACTGCCTCCACCAGCTCATCTTCCTCCCATAGTGCATCCTGCTGCAATCTCCTCCTCGTCAATTAAAGTGTGATGGACACATGCCGTTGTGAGGACAAAATCAATGTTAATCACTCTCAGCAGTTTTAATCACGTGGCTGATTGGCAGCATATATAATTAAAGGTCAATGTCTACTTACACATTAGCCAAACACCACCTAGTCTGTGAAATTCATTATATTTTACTAATCTGCTACTTACTATATAGAAACAGCACAAAAAAAAAAGATAAATCCCATTTAAAAAAACCATTTGGCTGAAATACCGATACAAAATGCCCTTGATACGAGATTATCCTCTCCATTCAGACCTACATGTTTGTTATTTGGATACTCTCTTTCCCTCTCGTTTCATTGACCCACTCGTGTGCTGAGGCAGACAGTGAAATTGCTGTGGTGTCTTTATGGGACAATGGAGGTGATTACAAAAGAGGCTGATGGCAGCAGAAGTGCAGTATTTATGGCTCCAGTGAAAGTGCTGAGTGCCCTGACCGGCTGGTAAAGTGGAACCCTCCAACCCAGCAGCCTGGAAGCTCTGGTTTACTTTGATAATGAAACAGTGATCTCAAAAGGGGGAAAAAATGGCAGGAGCAAGAGGCTACTTTTTAGAAATCCCACTCGCTCACAGGTGGGAGAGGGTGGAAAATAAAATGACCAGATATTGGGTCGGTATTTGTTTGGTGAAAATAAACATGCTTCACAAGAGCTTGGCAAAGGGATGGTAAGTCTAGTTACCTGGTCTTGTTGTCCATCATCAAAATGCTTGAGCTTAAAATGTGCATCATGACGAATAAACTGCCAACAACACAGGACATTATTCACACCTCTTGGGAAATGAGAAAAAAGCTCCTGGTTTGTTTTCTGCCTGTTCGCAGTAGCGTTAGCACCATGACAGGAAGCAACTAAGAGACACATTTTGAAACAGAAAGTCAGATCTCAGTGTTATAATAAAGGCAGAATGAAACGTTACAATAGTTTGGCAGGTTTTGCTAATTACTGATCCAGTAGAAATAATGCAAACTCATTTTTGGTTTTCAACCATCTGAAGTTCCCTTCGGTTCTTTCCACCTCAGGTTCCATCAGTCTCCCTCGTCGCCTTCTTTGTCAGCAACACAATGGCTCTTTTTCTTTTGCCAGGTAGACTTTGAGTTTTTCCAGTTTAGTTTCAGTTCAGTTTGTTCTTTCAACTGTAAAGCGAGTCTTAATTTTCTTAGGAGATTCCAGACCTTGTGTCAGAGAGAATTGCGTAACGACAGCAAGGCTTACAGGAAACCAACCTAAAGGCCAGTGGGGTCATTATTCTATAGCCATTATGTTGTACAATCAGCATTTACTTCATAATGATAAGCTGAAGCAATAAACTTGCCCTTTGTCACCATGTCCCGTGGATGTAACGCATAAGAGGCTACATACATACTTGTCAGTTCAAAATCTGGCTGATATTTGGCGACTTTCCACTGCAGAAACAATCTATTTCGCCTTTATGCGGTGTAGGATCTAACTGTTTCAGTCATGACGCTCATCTTCAGTGCACCAACACAACAACAAATGGTACTTACTGGATCTAACTCCAGTTCTATGAGCCTGCAGGAAACAGAACACTCAGATTTGTTATGTTATATGGTGAACTTTGTGCTTAAGATGGTGTAGAAGTGCAGAGAAATAGCTCTTGTTGACTTCTCAAAATGTATAGACTTGCTGAAACACTGAAGCTGCCCACAAAGTTCCTGCAGTAGGACAACAGTGTCCCGGTGGCTTCGAGGCTATATAGAAGTAGTTCTAAATTTGGAGAAATACACTTAATTGCTTGAAGACTGATACCACTCACATGTCTCTGCATCAAAGCAAAGAGCTGCTTAGCCTACTTAGCAACTTAGCATCACAAAAGAAGCAGAAGAAAAACATCTAGTCTGGATGCCGCAATCATTTACATTTAAAACAGCAACGTACTGGTAGAGAAGCAAAACCATTCAATGCAGATTTAAAATGTCTGGAGAATAAAAGAGGAAATAACCTTGCATCGTGTGATATTTGCAGGAAAATATATTATTGTCATAGTGGTTATTTGCTCCAGTGTCAAAGTAATATCATTTTTGTTGCCCAACACCAATAGAAAGCAATATGGTAGAAGATCAAGGCACATTTTGTACACATGTAGAATTGTAATGTGTTAAACTGGTACTATTTTCATAAACAAAAGCACAAAAAGGGAAATGCAAACACACAATTTTATGGTTTTAGATGAGGTGATCCTGAGCTAGGTTGGATTCAGTTATTATGTACTGATGTAACTGATCACATCTATGAGAGGAGTTATGACCTGTGAGATCTTTATGGAAAAGAACTTGCTCAGTTTTCCCCCAGAACCCTACTTACATATTCTCCTAGTCTACACTGTGTCTATTATAGCCCTGCCACAGCTCCGTGTGCGCATGCATCTCATGTATGTGTGTCTGTGTGCACGTGTGTGGCACAGCGCTCTGAGAAAAGGCTGTCGCTGTCTGGAGATTGACTGCTGGGACGGACCAGACGCGGAGCCTATAGTTTACCACGGCTACACCCTCACCACCAAGATACGTTTTAAGGATGTCATCACCACCGTGGAGCAACATGCCTTTGAGGTACAAGCATATAGTTTTGTTCCATGATATGGAGTTCCTCTTCTTAAGTGGTGCCTTAGGTATCTAGTTCACTCTTGCCTCAGTAGGTACCAGGAGTCCCTACTGAGCTGCATTTGCTCTAATTAGTAACCTCTCTAATAGAAATGCCTTGTCTGCAAACTATCTTTGATATAGCAATTCAAGCCATTCCCTGTGAAATGTGTGCAGACTCTGCAGAGAGAGCATCCAAGTTGATGCTAATTGTTGGAAATAGAGCATAAATCATAATTTTATTTATTTTTTGTGTTCTGGTGATATTATTTCCTGACAGGTGTCTGCTTACCCAGTGATCCTGTCTTTGGAAAATCATTGCAGCAAGGAGCAGCAGGAAGTCATGGCCAAGTACCTCATCTCTATCTTAGGGGACAAGCTGCTGACGGCTCCACTGGATCATTCAACTGCTGGAGATTTCCCAAGCCCAAATGTAAGACCTATAAGAAGCGAGAGTTAGGCAATGTTAGCGGCTAGAAGAAGAATCTGCGTGTAATGTTGGCGCTGCGAGTACAAGCGGAGGACTGACGGTGTTTGCATGTATAAACCCTTATCGGCTGTCATAGCAAAGCAAAACAAGGAGCAAATGAGACCTTTTCGTCGTCACGGAGGGCCTCATTAGTTTCATTCTGAGGCTCCGTGTGTCTCTCTCCTCAGCTAGCATGTAGGAGTAAATGGACATCTGCATTCGCAAGCCCCTTTAATCTCTCTGAGAGTCACGAAATCTAACGCGATCCTGAGAAGTGTCCATCACTTTAAGCATGTTGAGGCACTCGAGCTGATAGTTCATTTATATTACCCTGATTGGGTTCTGACTTCTCCTCTGAAAGCATCTGTCTCAGCTCATTACAAAGCAACCGGCCTGAAAGACACTGACACAGTCACTCCAGTCAATCGAACATGATGAGGGGAATGAAGGGGTTTCTTCTCCAAGCGCAGACGAATGCGCGCTACGTCTGACTTCCACTGCTTCAGAATTTAGTGCAAAAATGGAGTTATGTTTTATCCTCAGAGTGCATATTCCCCATATCGCTTTTTATCTTTATGACTTTGGAAGTCGGCGGGGGGCGGGGGGGCTTTCCATAGGAGCCTCGGCACTAATGGTTTCATCTCCACTATTAACCCCTGCAACTGGAACACTAAATCAGTATTCATGTTTTAAATTCATGCAGCCTCACACCCAACTTTCTATGTAATTATGAAAGTGGAAACCAATCTGCAGTGTTCGGAATTGCTCATTACTTGCGCGGCACTCCGACCAGTTACATCAAAGGTTTTAAAGCTGTTTACCAAGTTGTCAGAGTCGAAGATGTAAAAGCCACTTGTCTCGGCTCTGTTTCCTAATTATCCAGCGCTTTAGTAGAATTAGAAATAAGTTATAATTAATTAACATGTTATTACACTACTTTATCCTATTTTTACTGTCAGCATGAAGCAAAACTCCCCTCAAGAACCGCACATGATATCCTAAATCGGCTCGACCTCAGCGAAGCCTCTATTTTAACTCTGCGGACTGTATAATTTTGCTTAAGCGTGATAAAAACTGAAAGAGTGCAGTAAAGCAGTGCCAAGTGGAGCTTGTAATTTTTGTACTAGATGGCCCCTTACAGGTTGCTGATGTTGTCATTTTTTGCACATCGTGCCCGTGCATACAGTATGTTACAATGGCCTCCTGTCGTATGGCTTACCACAGAGCTGCATCCAGACCATAATGTTTTGTTTGCTCTGAGCATATTGCTGCTCATTGGCAAACAGAGTCGCATACAGTACTGACAGCTTTGGAGTCAGGACAGTGAAAATATAGCAGCAGATGTGCGATTTGGTGATTTGAAACACCTGCTGCTTCTCTTTTCTTTCTTCTTATCTTCCCAAACTTGGCTGTGGTATACATGCAATGGTGTTGCTCTTTGAAGAAAAGCATCTTTGCGGCAAATCATAGCGTGGGAAGTTTGTGCAAAAAGAGTGTTTTGATGTTTGTGTCCTAAGTTTTAGGGTACAGTTTGATAAGATTTCTGTGGTGGCTTTACAAGTGCAGCAATGATTGCACAGTGCATGTCCATAAATGAGGTGCATGTCCTTTCATTCATCTGTGAATTTACATATATGTGTGAAAACGCCAGGACCTGAAATATAAGATCCTCATCAAGAATAAAAAGGTTAAACCTGAGACAAAGACAGAGGAGCCATCAGGGTCAGAGAGGAGCGCAGACGAGGTCGAGGATGATGAGGAGGAGGATGAGGAGGAGGAGGAGGAGGATCACCAAAGTAAAGCAAAGTTCTGGCGGAGCAGAAAGGCAGGGCCAAAGAAGACAGTAAGTTAGTCAGACTAAAGCAGAGACTAGTTTGAAGCAGGTATAGACAACATGATTTTGAATGAGGACCAGAAGGCAAAGCTCTCAATGTGATGTTGTCTGAATTCTGTCTTTGGTTTCTGTGTCACGAGCAGAGGAAGAGGAAGGTGGTCGCCCAGGCAATGTCTGACCTGGTGATATATACAGGATCCGTCAAGTTCGTCAGCTTTAGTCACTCCAAGGACAACCAAAACTGCTACGAGAACACATCCATGGCAGAGAAGAAGGCTCGCAAGCTAATCAAATCCTCAGGTGAGAAGCAATCTATTGGTTTGAGTTATGAGACAGGCAAAAGGAAAGCCTAAATTCTGGGTAATAAAGAATTACTAAATCTAAATATTACAAACTATAACTCTGATGAGCCCAGCAGATTCATTTGATTTATCATTACGCCGAGCTCTTTCTGCTCTTTGGATGAGAAATGCAATTATACCCAGGGCCATAAACTTCCATAATAGTGAGAGCATATTGAACATGACATATACAGCATAGGGGAATACTTTTTAGGGAATAAAACACAACAGCACAAGCCCAAAAATGTGCCTTGTGCTCTCACTGCGGCGGAAGTGAAAAGAGCCCACAGAGGTTTGAATCAACGGATAATCAGTTAAACTGTCATCACGCTGCTGTGCTGCAGTATATTGGAGAAACAGAGTGATGTAGAGAAGTGAAATCTGTTCCTGCTGAGGAGGAATGACACTTTCCAGACACACAGCTGCATTATGAGCTGGTTTGACTTGGTTGGCAGGGACCATTAACAGTCTTAGCTATGCTGGAGCAGTAAAAACCTGGTTGTTTTGTCAAGCCCTGCAAGAAAACTACACCGCTATGGTAATGATGCCGCACAGACTGAAGCTGTGTGTTTGTCTTGTAGCCCCCAGAGTGAAAATAATTAATCGTGCATTAAAATCTAATCAGAAAAAAGGAGTTTCCACCTTTTTAGATATTCTCTGTCTATTTGACTGTAAGAAAAAAATAGTGATTAACTTGGCGTGTCCTTTCTATAGGATTTAATTACTTGTATTTGAATAAAAGCAACATAATCATTAAACAGATTCAATAATCATAACAGTAATGTCAAGAACAAATTGGAGAAATGTAAAAAAGCGTCCACGTCCCTGCAGACACACATCAGCGCTCTCACCGGATCACTGCATCACACAGCCACTGTGACTGATTTGGATTAAATAGTACAAGATCATAGGAATGACATCTGTGAAGTCTGTGGATGTTCACATTAATGAGTGTGTCAGAGGACATGTTTGACCTTTGATGTGTCGTGTTTGCCGTCTCTCAGGTCCGGATTTTGTTCAGCACAACCAGAAGTTCCTCAGCAGGATCTACCCTGCAGGCTCGAGAACTTCCTCCTCCAACTTTGACCCTCAGGAGTTTTGGAACGTCGGATCGCAGCTCGGTGAGTGTTGGACACGAACACGTAGCTTTTCAACACACAAGAGGGACGTCGTCAGGCTTGTTCTGGTGATCGGTTCGAGATCTGGGTGGTGTTTGGAGGCCGGGTCAACGCCTTGAGGCTCAGTCTGCAACAATGTTATGGTTAGATATGTGTTATAGGAACATCCACGTTAGTGCCAAGACGTTTTCCAGCAGAATACTTCATGCAATCAAATGATCAATGTTATTCAATCCACCTGATTCACCCGTCAGTGGATTTAATGTTGTGCTGCACATTCATATTTACTAAAGTAAAGAAATCTGAAATAACTTTCATGACTTAGCAAATGCAAGTGCCACTTTTCACTCACTTTTGCACAACTTTCCAAGTGCATTCAGTATTATCTAACACGCCTTTAGGAGCGCTCAGGAATAATGGAAATGTTTATGAAGCATTTAATTAATTGAACCAATCTAATTACAGAAAGGAGTAAAGCATAAATAATAAATAAATTACATCTGATTAATACACTACATAAATTATTAAGTAATTAGCTCATTTATTTTTGAATAATTATTATTGCACATTTTGAATGAGCAATAAAGCAGACAATTAAAATGATAAATTAACTAATAATAAATATGTCAAGTGTAAAAGGGTATTGAAACATCCCCAGAGGGATTAGTGCTTTTCTCTCTGTCACCTCCATTTATCTCATGATCAACACCCTAAAAACACCAATTTAAACGCTTGAATACCTAAAAAAAACAAAACATTTTTTTTAGATTCCTGTGTCAGCAGTGTCATCAGGAATCAGAAACATATTGACACACACAGAACAGCCATCGCCATCAATTACAAGCTTTTGAAATGAAGAGAATCCAGAAGTTAGATTGTCAAACTTCAAAGGGAACAACCTGAACAAGCATCCTGTCCATTAGCAGTGAAAAGAACATTTCATTCCAGTCCGCAGCCTGACCACCTCATCTGTGTTTTCCCTGGAGCAAACCTTCTCCCGGCCGTTATCACATCTCTTCTAAATCAATTTGCAACCTCATAAATGTGTTTTTTTTTCTCTCTCCCCCTTTTCTTTAAACTACAGCCATGTCTGGGTCAGAGCTCAGCTTTTTTTCCCCTCCACAGTTATTTCTTTAGAGTCAAGCATGAGCATTGGGCTTGGCTCCACATAACATGCCATGGCTTTCCAGGGTAACTATGCTTTGAAAAAAAAAATCATAAACTTCACATACTGCAGCCTTCCAGTAATGCATGATTTACCCACAAGGTTAAAAGTTACATCTCTGATCTGTGTGACACCGTCTTGGCCAGTGTTCCTGTCACTCTGTCTGCCTTTACACATCCTCCACCTCCACCTCCACCCGTCAGTCAGCCGCTGACTCTGACATGCTGATCGCTCTGCAGACTGTCTACGTGCCGTGGTGGCAGCTGTGCAGATGGTGAGCTGTACTTTTCACAGTTGCGGGAGGGCTGCGGAACAAAGCGGCAGCCTAGATGGATCAATTGCAGTTAGATGAGCAGCACATCCGCCGGGCCTCACAGGAAAAGTGTAGAATTAGATCCAGTGCAACGTGTTGATTCAAGCAAAATTAAACAGGCTTCTTTGCATTATTTATCTTTGTTTTTCCAGGCTCACCAGGGATTTCTTTCCAGCCAGACAGAGATGTAAATCAAATCTTTTGTCAGGATTACATCTGTTCCTTTCTTTTATCTGGTAATCTGTTCGCATGTCTGAAATGTGCAGTCACTGATGATGCTGACGATGATGCAGCGCACACAGCAGCACACGGCTTTGCACTGCAGAAGAATCCACTACACAGGCAGTCATTGCACAGTTAGGGACTTTGAATGCCTCACTGACGCAACGTATGCCATTGTTGCAGAAACATTTCAAGTCATTGTATAATTTAACTCTCGCCAGCAGAATGAAAGAGAGCTTTAGAAAAAGGAAGGTATGCAGGGATCATCTCATGCTGCTTGTTTTATTTTAACAAGCTTTACACACTCTCAATTTGTTCCTTTACTCCTTTTTTCTTTTTTTTTTTGTGCCACTGCTTTGTGGCTTCTTATTTTCACTGTTCCAAGATTGTCCCATGGTGTTTTGCAGTGGCTCTCAATTTCCAATCTCTGGGCTTGCCTATGGAACTTAATGATGGCCGTTTCCAGGACAACGGAGGCTGTGGATACGTCCTGAAGCCGGCAGCGCTCATGTCCAGTCAGAAGAGCTTTGATCCCAGCTGCAGCCAGCACAGCCTCAAACCCACAAACCTGCTGCTCAAGGTACAGCTATGGAGCACTGAACTCTGAATAATCCACTCATGGTGGATTTATGGATTAAGGTGTAATGTTACAGGACTGTCTGTGGGTGTGTGTTCTTTACGTGCACGTACGCGCGTGTCTATGCTTCACAATCTAGGGCATTGTGGAGCTCATCTTACTCTTTGCCTGCAGATAAACGCTTTCCTGCCGGATGCTGTGAACCAACAATGATGTAAAACTCCCCGAGAGTGTCTGTTTAATTAGATTATCTCCCTCAGAAAGTAAACGCAAAAGAGAGACAGGGGTGATCTAATGCAATTAGACCCAGGGTCCAATTAATAAATTATCCCTCTTCCATTATTTTAAGCGTCTTGGGGGACAGCAACAGCAGCACTGTGATGTACAGTGTCGACGCCAGATGGCAAAGGGTGAAAGGAACAGAACAGAGTCTTTCTATTGTGTCCACAAAGACAACAGTCATACACCAAGTCCTCTTACAGAGACAATTTGCTTTCATGTGCAGAGACTTGAGAGGTGTCTGAGGCTTTGTACTGCAGAGACAATATGTGGAACTTATGCAGAAAATTGCACAGAGGGTAGATGAGGGAACATCATGCACTGTTACTCAGACTACTGTCAGATAAAGTGAGAATACTTATTAAAGGCTTTTCTTTACCAAACTTCTTACTTAACGTCTAGTTTAGTCATACAGGTTGAAGTATCCGTCTCTGCTTTGTGTTCATCCCAATTCATTGGAACTTTGTGACAATGTAAATAATGATAACAGCGCATTTCTTTGCAGACGACTCTTGTTTGTGTAACACAGAGCAAACTAATAGACGGATGCTAAAGCAACACTTGACACTGTACAGAAGGGTACTTTGTGTTTGGTGCTAATTTGCTAATTTTAGGCTAAACAAAAAGGATGAGCGGCGCAAACTTAACAAAAGCTCTATAAGCACTATACCTAGCCGTGTCTTGAATCTGTTGCTTTGGCTCTGTTATACATCTGATAAGGGAATTTTTTATTTTTTTTGCAGATGATAGTTTATGAAGATGTATAGACTCTCACAAGTTAGACAAAAGCACATCAGACCTTGTCTTCTGATAGAATATGCACACACACACACACACACACACATTCACACACGATGCATGAAATATAAATGTGGTGTTCTCTGTTTTGGGGGTGCCCAGGGAAAACGCCCTACCTTTATGTATTCACATCATCATTCTGTATTATTTGATCACTTGAGGGAAAATCCCACTATCTTGACTCAGCTCTCGACTCGGTGAATCAGATTTATAAGTAGCGTTCGGTGTTGTAACTTAGGTAAGGTCGGGTTTTCAATTTTTCAACGTTAAATTATTCATCCGTTCGGGAAAACAATACGTCCCCCTTGAGCTTTCATGACTCTATTTAGCATAAAACTGTCAGCTATAAGCAACGATGTGTTTTTCCTATAACAACTCTTTATGTAATGATAAGTGCCTGTGCATGCTCTCACAAGAAGGGGCCGTTGTGACTGCGAATGAGCAGAGTGTTTTTGTAGCATGACTTTCGGAGGGGGGAAAAGGGACTGTAATTTTGGGCCGGACACTGTAAAGCTTCATCAGTGCCAAGCGGGGCATGTCGTGATAAGTACATGCAGGTTTGTCTTTGATCAGGGCCGAGGGAAGGGAAGGCTCAGTGTGAGAGGACTGCAGATAAGCCAGCCTTTCTCCAGACTAGTGTAATTACAGCCCTCTTTCCTCTTCTCGACTCTCACTGCCTCTCTTGATTTCTCGTCTGTTCTTACAAATATTTACTGTTTGTCTGTGGTGTAAGTGACTCCTGTCTGTGTGTGTGTTTGTCTGTCTACAGGTGATCAGTGGGTCCAACCTCCCCATCGGCAGGAATGGTAAACCACTGGATCCATTTGTTAGAGTGGAGACTCATGGGATTGCATCCGATTCCCGCAGAAAATGCACACACACCGTCAAAAACAATTGTGAGTGCTGCAACACAAACTGTACGACGGCTGCGTTCATACAACAACACACACCAACGTACACCACCACTGGTCCAGCTGCATTGTGTCAGGTTTGCCTGAGTTGTATTTTGTTAGAATTAACTCACTGAAGAGTGCTTTTTTTAAATTGTACTTTATCAGAAATTAAGAATGACAGATTGCTGAGATTCTATCAGAGGCTTTTGAGAGATTTGTGAGCTTATTCTGCTTTAAGTTGGTCACCGTGTAAAGTGCTGCCTCCATTAAAAATGTGCTGTTGTGGCAAAAGTCGAATGCTGCAGAACAATGACGGAAGTGTGTTAGAAGGAGAGGGAAACCAGACTAAGAGGCTTGCTATGGCTGCACCCAGGATGAATTAGTCTACAGTGCTTTTGAACATCACATGGATCCTGAACATATTCTGTCATATAAGACAAAGAGGGAGAGGAAGAGGAGACAAGAGTCCTGGGGGGCACACGGTGCTTATGCAGGGACATAAATCATAAAAAATCATTTCATGAAACAGATAAGGTCACAGCTGAATAGAGATGAATGCATATTTAGATGAAAAATTGGACGTAACTGAAGAACCTGAGCAAATGTGAACATTTTTCAAATTGTTCAGGGCAACTGGACCTAAATAACACTTGTCGAGCATCAACAGGATAACAAAGATGCTATTGTGGGTCTATTTATTAACTGTGTAGACAACAATGCCAGCTTGTTGGTCACCATTTTGGTCCTGACTGAAATATCTCAACAACTATTAAATTAACTACTGAATGGAGTGTGAGGAAATGTTCGCCGACACCGAGTCGCCCACAGGATGAATTGGAATAATGTCTCCTCTTAGCGGTATTAGCAGGTTGGAATTTAAATTCAAGTACTTGCAAAACTAATGACATTCACGCCAGCGTCAACTGTGCTCCTGATGAAAATTATACCTGCAAAAAAACACCGACGCTTTACAGAGTGACTGGAATGACTAGACTGGTGTTTTTGAACAATGAGCTGTATAAGTGAACGCTAACTCTTCTCCCTCAGCGTGTCCTCTGCTGTGAAGGTACAGTAGCTTCGTTTCACAGCACCGTGACTAAAGACGAGCTTAGTCTATGAGTCATATAAGTACGAAAGCCTTATCTGTGACATATGAATAATAACTCCCAAAACAAGTTTTTGGAGAAACGCTTTTGCTTAACTTGTGCCCACAGTTCTGAATAAATACATTTATGTAATATTTTATATAGAAATCTGAGGGAACCAAAGCTGCAAACACAATGTTAGTATCATATCAACCTATAAACTTCATATGACAAACCTGTTGACACTTTTTAACGTCTGCATTAGCATTCAGCTGAAGTTGTGTCTGTGGCCTCTAACATTTGCTCTCGTCGTTCTTTATTTGGTCTCCGTTAACTGACCAGAGCCACAACACAATCAGTAGTGATAAACACTGACAGTACTAATCAGCTGATGGGGAGGTTTGCACTGTGCAGCACCTGCTGGTCATTTCTTTGATTGATGTTTATGATTTGCCATTGATCTTTTTAATTATTGAAACCAGAATTTATTGTGCACAGCACATCCTTGGGAAAACTTGGGAAAAAAAGTGCTTTCCTTTTCAAAATAGACATCAAACCCTGAGCTGCACATGAACAGGCAACACAACAGAACACTGCTGCATGTCTTTATAATGCACCTACAGAGCATTTCAAAATAAAAGACTGTTTGTTTGCAATAAAGAAACATTTTCACTGTCATTTTAGTCTATAAAATAAATCATATGAAGCACGACTTCACTACTTCAATTAGAAACTATTGTTTAGTTATAATCAACTGTTAGGAATTATTATTACTGTGTTATTACTGTTCTACTGGCTATTTTTTCTTGCTATAGCAGAAACAGTCAGATCACACACACAGCACCGTGTCAGTGATAGAAAATGGTACTAAGCAGTTTGTGCATGCTGATAGAAGGTGAAGCTAAACTAAAACAGCAACGTTGCCATAACACCAAGGCAGCTACAAAGTTAGTTTTCTATGGGTTCATCTCTACCAGCAGCTCTGTCCACATACAAGTAGTCCTGCATTTATATATATAAAAAGATTTATTACAGCCGCTTTAACTAAATCCAAGGATCCCTGCTGATTCTAATCAACTTTTTTCCCCTTTCATTCTGATTACAGCTCTGTGTCCTCACTGGGATGCTGACATGAACTTCAGCATCAGCGTGCCTGAGCTCTGCCTCATCCGCTTCTGTGTCAAAGATCAGACCGGCCTCCTCACCAGCGAGTTTGTGGGCCAGTACACGCTGCCCTTCACCAGCCTAAAGAAAGGTGAGCCACGAGGCAGAAAAAGCGACAATGGGTGGGACGAGGGGGGTGGGGAGGGTCAGACCAAGAGCTAAATTACATCAGGTGACATTGCGAACCATCATTGTATTTCCTGTGCACTCACGGTGTCAGCAGTACTGAAGGTGGGTCCATTGCTCTGCAGGTTGAGCTTTTGCGGAAACGATCCCGTCTATCTATAGGGCGCTCATGTACTGTATTTTTGCAGCTATACTTACCTCTTCTGTTCATGCCTTCCTTTCTTCTCCACCTCCAGGCTACCGCTGGGTGCCTCTCCGGTCTCGAGACGGATGCAGTCTGGATCCAGCCTCTCTTTTCGTCTTTGTCTGGTATTCCTAAAAACAGCTCTCCGTATCAGACTCCCTCTCACGCACACACGCGCCTCGCCAACAGATAGAGGAGCGTGGCTGATGCAGCAACAACAACAACAACAAAAAAATATATAAATAAACCCAAAAAAAAGCACCATTTCCTCAGTTATAAATACCAGTTTTATTGTCAGAAAATAGATATGCCTTTTTTTCTCCTCTCCTCCGCCGCCTGCACTGTGCGCTGCAGAGGAAAAGACCAGAAGGTTCCAGTGGGGCTGAAACGACACAATCATTCACTCAAGTAATAGAGAAATAATGTAGATAACTGAGAAGTAAAATAACCTCTTATTTTTTTGGCAGTTATTGTGGTGGAGTTGATCACACATGAAAATCTTGCATGTTCATCAGCTCCAAAACAACAGCTGTCACTCTTCTATTAGGGCTGAAACTGACGCTTTTATGCCAAAATACATTCAACTAGTAAAGAGCAGCAGCCAGCATTTGCTTCAAATCCTACTTCCCTGCGAGAGACCCAGCAGGTAATAATATAAATAGCATTCACAGAGGTATACATTATTGAACCAAATCCAGTGCAGGGAAGTCTATTTCTATCCTCGTTCATCACTAAATCCGATGAATGAGGCCGAGGAAAGTACGGGTCAGCAGGCCTGTCAGAAGGAGGACAGCATTAAGATAACATGAAGACCTCTCCTCAGCCTAGAAAGAGCGAGTCAGAGTGCGAGTGTGTGTAGGTGTTTTTTCAGGGGTGCTTGCGTTGCCACGTGACCGTCTGCCTTTGCGTGTTTGTGCATGCATGTGCATAACTGAACGCCACTGATGGATAAGACAAAGGATGGAGTGAGGGGGAGAGTGTTAAGTCAGCCCCTCCGGCCAGAGAGGCAGCGTTGTCATCCTGCTCACACACTCCTCCTCCTCCTCACCCCCTCTCCCATCACCGCCCCCCCCACCATGCCTCCCGCCTCCAATTCCACTGGTCAAGGACATCCAGTTGACACAGCCCGAAGGGACAAAACACGCTCAGTCTGGGCAGGTAGCTCTGAAACAGCGCCGTGTCAACCTCCTCCTCTTTAATCTGTCACATCAACAGTCTCGACCACGCACACATTTACAAGGACTGTTTTGACTCATGGTTAAGAAAACAAAGACAAAATACAAATAAAAGTGCAAGTACGATACATAATACCGTCTTTTTTCTTCGTTCGTCACCAAAGTAACATCCACAAAGCTCACTAATTAAGAGTTCCCTTCACTTGATCAACATTTAGAAATTTAAAAATGATCAGCTAAGTGATGCTTCCTATAATTAACAGTCTCCTGCGTCTTTTAGTCGGCTTTGTAACTTCATCCAAACATCCCATCCACCGCCACTGTATTCAGCTCTGGAGTGAGGTCAGGTTGCATCTGATAAATAGACATAAATGCATTGTTCAGTGTACAGTGCACTGATCCTCCTCTCAGGTGAATTTTGCCTCCCAGTTAGGAGTCTGGAGAATCTGTGAATGGATTCTCTCCCTCGGTGTGGTTGCTCCCCCTGCTGGCAGCAGCTCCACAGTGCGGCTCCCTCAGCTCAAATTGCACAGTTCCCGAGTGGAAACCAGGTCTCCTTTTGAAGCAACTCCTCTTCCAGTTTAATGTTGGTTGCGGCCACAAAAGTCTTCTTGCTCTTCACCGTCACTTCCAGCACCATCCCATACAGCAGCGGGACGTAGCTGTACTCCAGCTGTGAGCACGATGCAGACACTTTCATTACCAAGCAGCTCGGCATTCACAGGCAATTTCAGGACATTTCTGCTAAACTGTTTGGCTTTTAACTAAAACCGTGCAAAAGAATGTTTTTTTTCCCCTCCGTCACATCCATTAGATTCTGTTAAAGCTTCACTTTGCAACATTAAAGGTAGTAAAAGCTGTCAAGTGCGTGGGAAGATGCTGGTCAAGAGTCCGCTGGGTTCAGCACTCAAAGATCATATTAGACACTCACAGCGAAGAGAGAGTGGCACGGCAGGCACAGCGCATATTAAAAATGAGAAAAACAAAAAGTTGGAGTGAATTTTTAGAACTCTTAACGACAATATGATGACTAATATGCCAGCATTTCTGAAACGATAATTGCTTTTTAAGTTGTGTTAAGCCACTGTGAAGCAGGAAAGCGTCATCTGTACTACATCTAATGGATGGATGTCTAAATCCAAATCAAGGATACATAAGCTGAGGAATTTGAGATTTTGGCTGTCCAGCATATGAACTGAAAAAACAGTTGTTCTATAACAACCTACTTTTTTGATTTTATTTTTATTTACTGCACTAGATTACTCTACCTTACATAGAATTGTACAGAATAGTAAGTGTTCTTTTATTTACAAAAAGCTAAATTTTTGAAACTTACAATGCTTAACAAATTTATTAGACTACACATATATAAACACCATCCAGCATCATGAAGTGCTTTAATGTGCACTCAGCTCTCACCATTTTTAAGAGGAATGAGGAGTTTCAAACTGAATTCATCTTTTTATAACCAAATTTGAGCCGACTCACTGGGAAGTCAGAAATTAATCAAGCATAACATTCAATCACTAAAACATTCAGGAATGCAAATAAATAACTAAAATTTGACATCCTAATCAAGACATAGTAATGTGCTTTACTACTTTTTTCTGTTCTTGTTGTAAAACAGTGAAATTAAAAATTCATGGATAACAGTAATATTTATGTTTTAGCATTAAAAATATCATTTTGGTTACAACTCTACAATTTCATTTAGCAGAAGCTTTCATCCACAGCGACATACATCTGAGAGCGGACACAACACAAGCAAGGATCTAGTCAGAAGAAAGCAATCTAGATAAGTGCCATAGTGTAGTTAAGTCATGGTTAAAGAGCTTCTACATACTGATGTATTAACCATTACAGAAACATAAGAAATGATTTTGGTAATTACCAATGTTGTTCATTTAGGGCAGCCGTGGCATAAGCCTTACACTGGGTGGTGGTCTAATACATTTGTTAAGCACTGTATGTAAAAGGTGCATCAGGGACTTAGAGTGTTGAGTACTGGCCTATTATGAAATGATGAAAGCATTACTTTCTTTTAAGCTAAATGAATCCCAGAGGATGCTATGACTGTGCTAAATCCTGGATGAGGGTTAAAGAAGATGGAAGCCGTACCAGTTCGTTGAAGGTGGGGTTGTCGTTATTGCGAACCACCTTTGTCTTTCTCTTGGAGCGCTGCAGAGGGTCTGGTCTCAGCCGCGTCACCACGTAGGCGTCAGGGTTAGAGCCGTTTGCTTGCTTCTGTGAGACACACAAAAGAATTTTTTTTTTTTTGACAAAGAGCACATTTACTGAGTATACTTTCCTTTTGTTAAGGATAAAAGAAACTCACAATGTTCTTCAGGTGTTTCACCAGGACAGACAGCTTGAAGTGAGAGTAAGAAATGTATAGCTGGATCTGAGGACTGGTTCCTGCGACAGATCAACACATCACAGCCAGTAAACACAGCACAGCATGTCTTATAAATGAACGAATATCAGATTTTCCTCCACACAAAGCATATCCTTATAATCAAAATACAGTCTTCGGTTGTTGTTCTCACCTGTAACCACACTTTCATGAACTTGGCTGGGGCCATCCAGAAACAAGCTGCACACAAATTCATTCTGCAGGTGACAACGTGAGGCAAAATTAGAATTACTTGTAAAGAGATCACAGAGAGAAATCAACCAGCGACGGAGAACACAACAACAGAAACGTACTCCTTTGCATGGACCCTCAAAAAGCTGTTTTAGGTATTTATTCAGCAGGGACATCTTCCTGCGCGGTGTGAACGACATCTGATACCAGCAAGGAAACCTTTAAGGAGCAAGGAGAGAAGACGTTATGTTGTTATTGTGGAAATAAACAGTGCCTCAAAATACAATGTGATGTTAGCAGGTTGTGTTTGTTTTTTTTAACTTACTGAGGCAGTGTTGATTCAATAAAGTATTTCTGCAACTGCTTGTGGATCAGCTCAAACTGCCCAAATGTCTTCTCACTGGTTAGAAAACCATCGTGAATGGTTATTCTCAGGTCATAAATCTGAAATTCACACAAAAGTAGATGTTATTAACAGTGTTTAAGTTCCCAGATAGTAATAAGTGTAGTTACAAACACTGATCTTATGGAAACCCCTTTATTTCTCCTTTGTGTGGACATCTGAATCTTTGGCCATAAACTCTGCTACAGGCTGGATCTAAGTAACCTGGCAAATCTCTGTGCTTCTTCTGATTCGAATGACAAGATGCTTTAATGTGCCTCCAAACAGTTACACCTGGCATCAGAAAACTGATCAAAGAGCAGTGAAATGCTAGCAAACACCGGGAACACTCCAGGAAAAGACCTTCTAAACCCAGCGCTGCTGCCTCGGAGGCTGTAAGTGACAGTAAACACACAGAGTCAGCTGAGTGCCAGGGGTTATTCCTCTCTGACCGGAAAGCTGTGAACCTGCTGTCAGTTCCAGCTGTTCTATCTCCTCCCCTGACTATTAGGAGCAAACGCGAGTCTCTGTGTTGCATCAGACAAAATCTCTCCGTGACATTTCGTCCACACCGCAGCCAGCACTTACTGAATCCCTACACCCCAGAGAGCGACACGCAGCCTCACCACATCTTTTCCTTTGACGCTGTATCCCTGAATGACAGCTTCCTGGATGTTGGTGCTGGGAGCAGGGATGCCGTCCCGGGTTACCGTATCTTGTTTCTTGCCTTGAGCCATGCTGTGTGTTAGGAAGTTAAACTTGACTGCAACACAGTCCATGCTCTCCTTAATCTTCCTACATAAGGAACAACACAAGCTGTTATAGCTCCAGATTAAATGCAACCACGAAGTTAGGAAGATGAACAGTATTTAATCGCATGTTGGATTACTTTGTAAAGTAAGAGGTGGCCTCCAGGTCTGTGTCATGAGGTCTGAGGTTGTTCTGGACGTACTGCAGGTCATTAGAGTCCTTCAGTTCTGGCATTCCCGCGTGTAGCATCTGGAAATTCACAACATGAATGAAAATGTGTTTCACATAACTTTTTCTGTTCTCAGATATAGCCAGGAGATAAGTGTGGTGGTGTTATTTAATCTTACCAGCTCCAGCAAGCTGAGTATCAGAGCAGAACGCCTTCTGATTATGTTGTAAGCTTCACAGCAGAGCTCCACAAAGCGATGCAGGCGCTGAGGCTTCTGTCCCCCGCCTGTGATGAAGTGCTGCATCTCAGATGTAAAGATGAAGGGTGATCGGTCCCTATTATTGAGTGGGGGAAGGTTGTTGTTGATTCATATGTTTCTCTATCTCCTTGCTGCTCAAACAAGAACACCATTGTTTCCATTTTCAAAGCGCTGCTCGTCTTTTTTTTATTGACTTGCCTTTTAAAGCTTCCAAACTTCTGAGCGTTGCCCATAATCTTGCCGAAGTCAATGTGGAACATGTGCCCACTGTGTTTTAACATGATGTTGTCGTTGTGGCGGTCACAGATGCCCAGGATGAAGGTGGCCACACACCACCCTGCACACGAGTGGATGAAGGTCATCACAGCCTGCACACGCACAACAAGAGAATATCACACAACGCAACAAAAAATGTCAGTGTACATTTGAGAAAAGATTTTCTTTGTTAAAATCTTAACCTTCTCATAGTCCTCTTTAGTTTTGTTCCACATGTGGAACCATTTCTCCAGTGTGTCTTCTCGAAGGGTTCCGCCCAGACCCCACTCCTGATGGATCTTGGCCAGGGTCACCGCCTCAGGCACCACCTCCACCAGGCCTGACAGCCACAGAAAATATAAAACAGAAAACAACATGAATTTGTAAACTATTAATTGAAGTGCATTAAAGAATGAAAACTAATACATCAAACTGACCCTGAGCTCTGCCCGTAGAGAGACACCTGTAGGTGATCATTTGCAGGTCCAGTCCCTCTTGGAGCCACACTCTGTCCATCACACGGACTATCTGAAGCACCAGCATGTCCTGACGCAGGTTATCTCCTGTCTGAACAACACACATAACTGAGAGTCATGTCACAGGGTTCTTCTGTAGTTTTTATCCGAGTTTGCCTTGAAAGGAACGAGCAAACGCGGATCGATAAATAATATCACCCACCTTGCAGATGACACTGACGTTCTTGGCCAGAGGGTCAGTACAGATGAATGAGATCCCCAGAGGAGCAGCATTGGAGTTGTATACCTTGCAGGCCTGGAAGTAACATATCAAAGAGTAAACACTCCCACAAAACAGCACAGTATCCTGTGTATGTTAGATAAGAGATTATTTAAGATGTCTAAGTGTGATGTGTTATGTAACGTTCTTACATCCAAGTTCACTGCCTTCACTCGGACTGCAGGATCCAGAGGTAGACAACAACTGATACCATTTTTGAAGAAGTCTTCAATCTTCAACTTTTCTTTATTCAAAACATTCTGCAGACAAATAAAATGTAAAAAAAAACCCAGACAAAATAAAATGCATTACTTGTGCAGTCACAATCATAACAATGGACGAGCCTGTTTAAAGGACGACATGAATGAGAATGAGAGAACTATTTACAGACCTTACGTCGAGCCTTCTCAACGATGCGTACTTTCTCAGCCACCTGTACGAGCAGGTACACCAGGCGGGTCTCATGCTCCAGCTCCTGCCTCAGTGCTCGGCCACAGCAGTGCCGAAGGGCAGCCTGAACTTTGCCGAACCAGTTCTGGTAGTACGGGTCATTGTGGGCATCCTCCAGCAGCCTGCCAGCACATTCAAACATTAATTATAAAAGCTGCCCGTACACGCTGCAACGAGCAGGAAAACACACAAAATGACATGAAGCATTTTGCATCAAGCAGTGTTAACTTACATTAATCATTTTTGCATCATCACTACAGGATTTCAAATTATTCATTGGATTTGTAAATAAAATGGCACGCAAACTTTAATGCAAACTTTCATTATGTTAACACACAGATCTCATGAACCTGAAAAGGTTTCTTCGTACCTGAATATGTCACAGGTGTGTCAGAAAAACACAAGTTAAATAAGCTGCTTACTGCAGGGGTATTTCTACAACACTTCATCATGTATGTGGAAAAACATCATAGAGGTTCAACATAAATACACTGTCTAAACCATCCAGTTACCCAGAATCACAGACGTGAGTTCAGCTGGTGAATGAAACATCTCGACCTGAGCAACTCAACTCAGTCCATGTTAGTAGGTATAGAAAAAAATCATACTGAAGATTAGAATAGGATTAGACTATAATACAAAGGTAGAAATGTGTCTATGTATGTAATGTGATGTATTTATTGTCAATGTTGTTCATCTCTTAAACTAATTCTGTCTCTCTGATTGGATTACTGAAGCAGCGAATATGTATGTTGAACTGCTGCGATGCTTGCATACATCTGTGATGAAGGTCAAACAGACTGAAGCAGCATAAATAAATACGTATACCAGCAGTGAGCAGAACAGACTTGTCGAAGTTTTTCATTTTTTATCTAAGTTAATATAGAGATCAGGACTTTTAAGTGACTAAACAACTGTTTTATACAAAATTCAAATGTGCCCTCCACCGGTCAGTCATCTGACTCACCAGTAGAGTTGCTGGGCGATCCGTATGTTCCTCAGCGATCTCTCCAACAGAAGCATCACCAGAGGTCCATTAATTTTCCACTCACTCTTCAGAGCCTGCAGGACAGCATGACTGGTTAAACATATCCACCTACTGTACTGAGGAATCTGCAAAGTGGTCGCCTGCTCTTGAATGTAAACTCTGACCAGTTCAACATCAGCTTGGTTTGGTGCTGAAATAAAAACTTTGAAAGAGAATGATTCTCCCCATTACTTACTAGTTACTGGTGAGTGTCAGTTTGTTTACCTGGACCAGCTGTGGCAGAAACTCCTCGAACTCTCCATCTGGTATCTGCTCAAAGTACTCAACTGCAGCCTTCCGTACAGTCTGATCATGAAAACTGGAAGAGATGAATTAACTCATCAAATAAGATTAACTGAATCCTGTTTCATGGTAGCGATCACACATGTACCTCTTGGTTACCGGGGCCTGTACCACCACGTGAGAGAGCAGCGATGAACATTAGATGACCAGTGTTTTAGCTGGAGTTCATCTCTGGTATCATAAAGATTATATTCCATCACCAATGCTCAAAATTACATGAGGCAACTTTGTGGTGATGGACGGAAATTAAAATGGAAATGTAATGAAATGAAAACCTGTCTCTAATTAGAAAAACTAATTGACACACTGTAACTCTGCTCTGACGATTAGAAATGTGACATTTTGGGCTGATAGAACTTATCAGACATGAACTTTTTTATGTGCATCATATCACATAACAGTTTGTTCAACACCAAACCCATATTCTTACTCCAAACTGAAGACACAAACACATCTATCTATCTATCTATCTATCTATCTATCTATCTATCTATCTATGCTTATGTGGAAAGGTGGAAACATTTCCTACTACAGTGTAGCACATGTGAAAACATCAGAGCATCATTGTCAATAAAAGTAAATGCAAAGTCCAAGGTTTTGATTCATTCTCTGACCAAACTAAAATGGAAGTGTACTTGGAGAAAATAGTGTCAGTGTCACTGAAGCAGCATAATATGTCAGAGAATGCCACAGCCTGAAAGACAACCAACTCAACAACATATGACATGATAATAATTATCCAAGATGACCGGCGTTAAGCTCAGAGAGGCAAAGTCACCACAAGAGATCCAGAGTAAGTTCAAATTAAAAAGTCCATATTCCATATTATGCTCATTTACTGATTAATAATTATAATTTTTGAGGTCTACTAGAATATATAAAAGTACACATATATGGCTCCTCTCTTGAAAAGCCCAGTCTTCTCTGATTGGCCAGCTGGCCAGAAGGTAACGTTAGTTATGTGGAGCAGATCTAAGAGTACAGGCAGCGCTTTAGGCCTCGCAGAAGCAGCTCTAGTGAGGAAATAATGGCAGGCTGCGAGGCAGCTGCTCAGTGTTAGGTTGAGAGCGTGCTAAACTAGCTGCTGGACAGGTGTTATGCAAATGTGTTACATGGTGATGTAAATAAGTAACAAAGAAAAGCCTGGACTTCAAACCAGGTGTTTCAGGCAAGAAGAAGTGTTTTCTGTCGAAGAAGGCTTTGAAAGACTTTAACATGCATAACAAAGCAATACAACACTCTAAATAAAGGGTACGGCCTGTTGCTGGCTCTTATTTCAAGCCAGCATATTTCTCGAAGTGTTTTGCTAACTTTGAACTCTTCACATGTCGTAGATGTGGAGAAACGAGGAGTTGCTCAGAGCAGCTTGTGAAAGACAATTTAGCACGAGATAAAATAACTTAAAACTTCATCAATCCCAAAGAAAATTCTTTGCGTTAGAAAGAAAGGCAATATTTACATTAATAACTTTAATGCATCCCTCTGCTGCCTTCAGGACGTAGCTATGATGTACCTGGCTGTCATCTCTTTATCTACCTGTCTTAATCATTCTTCACAGATCTTTTTGTTATATAACTTATTTTTTGTGTGTTTCTTAATATTTGTATATTTTATTCATATATACTGTATTTAAGAATGTACTAAAAAATATATATTGATACTTTGCATCACCCACTTACAAGATGCAGATGTCAGTAACCACAGTTGTACAACAACAACAAAACAAGTGTTTCTCCATATGCTGTACTTCTGTTTATGCAGTTCTGCACATTGACTGTGTCCATATCCCTGTATGCGAACTCGTTATAATCTACCTGGTGCTGAGCAGGAAAAGAGCCTCCTCAGGTAGATGGATGGGCCAGTTCTCTACAATAGTGTAGATCTCCGTCAGGTCTTCAGGCTGCCACCGGGGGGCTCCACCCAGCAGCAGATGGAGGAAAGTGCTTCCCTTGTCAGCGTTGTAACGTTTACTCCACAGTAAAGACTTCTCATTCTCTGTTAGACTGGTGAGGGAGAGATAGTTGTGGGTACAAAAAGTAAGCAAAAATGATAACAGCAACCGTGAAGAATTTAAATAAAAAAGCACTTCACGTGATCAGATTTAATTTTTATGGTCAACATACAGTTTGCACTTGCTGATGAAGACACTTTGGGACTGTGAAGCAAAACATATTTAAATTATGGACCATCTCATTATACTCACAAGCAGAGGCAATGCTTCTTAGAAACATCCAACACTTTCCTCTGCAGTTCGTCACAAGGCTGAGAGAAGATGACTGATCCGGGGAGCGCGATGGGCCTCTGATACACCCACTCAAACTGATCCTGAAACTCAAGCTGGAGGAAGGGAGGAGGATGAATGATTGAACAGGAAATGCGGTTTTATTTGTGTTTTGGTCAACAGGGGGGAGAGTTGCCCAGGATAACTGACCTGCATTATGACCCCAACTGCTTGTTTGTGGCTGTCAAACAGCGCGGGGGAGGGAGGAAGAGGCAGCTCAGCCAGAGTGGACATACTGAGCAGGACAGTCCCTCTTACGAGAGTCCTAAACACACAGAGAATACACAATATATATCACTTGTTATTCCATACTTGTACTAAGTTAAGAAGCTCAAAAATATGCCTTTAAGCCCAGAATCCTTCATTCACCATCCTGATACTTCTGTACATACAGCTGAAACCAGAAGTTTACATACACTATAAAAAGACATAAAACCTTTTTTTTGTCTCACTGTCTGACATAAAATCAGACTAAACTTTTCCCATTTTAGGTTAATTAGGATTACTGAAATTATTTGTATTTGCTAAATGTCAGAATAATGAGAGAGAGAATTTTTTTTGAGAATTGTTTTATAGTCAGGGTTAAAGTCAGAAGTCTACATACCTTTCCTTAGTGTCTGGTAGCACTTCCTTTAAACTGTGTGACTTAGGTTAAATGTTTTGGGTTTCCTTCCTCCTGACAGAACTGGTATGACTGAGTCAGGTTTGTTAGCTGCCTTGCTCCACACACCTTTTCAGCTCAGCCCACAAACTTTCTACAGGATTGAGATCAGGTCTTTGTGATGGCCACTCCAAAACATTGACTTTGTTGTCCTAAAGCCTCTTTGCAATTAATCTGGTGGTATGCTTAGAGTTATTGTCCATTTGGAAGACCCATTTATGCCCAAGCTATAACTTCCTGGCTGATATCTTGAGATGTTGCTTCAGTATTTCCACACAATGTTCTTTCCTCATGATGCCATCTATTTTGTGAAGTGCACCAGTCCCTCCTGCAGCAAAACACAACAAACATGATGCTGCCCCCCCCGTACTTCACAGTTGGGATGGTGTTCTCAGGCTTGTAAGCTTCCCCCTTTTTCCTCCAAATGTAACGATGGTCATTATGGCCAAACAGTTCAATTTTAGTTTCATCAGACCACAGGACATGTCTCCAAAAAGGTCTTTGTCGCTGTGTGCATTTGTAAACTGTAATCAGGCTTTTTTATGTTGCTTTTGGAGTAATGTCTTCTTCCTCTCTGAGTAGCCGTATAATTGTTGGAACCGATGAACGTGGGACCTTCAGGAATCTGGAAATTGTACCCAAGGATGAATCAGACTTGTGGAGGTCCATAATTCTCTTCCTGATATCTTGGCTGATTTCTTTAGATTTTCCATGTTGTCACAAAAGGAAGCAGTGTGTTTGAGGTGTGGCTTAAAATACATCCACAGGTGTGCCTCCAAATAACTCATATGTTGTCATTTAACCTATCAAAAGCTTCTAAAGTCATGACATCATCATCTGAGCTTTCCCAAATAGTTTGATGGCATAGTAATCTAGGTGTATGTAAACTTCTGACTTTGAAGAAAGGAATACAAAATTCTTTCTCTCATTTTTCTGGCATTTAGCAAATAGAAATAATTCTGGTAATCCTAACTGACCTAAAACAGGAAAAGTTTAGTCAGATTTAATGTCAGACAGCAAGAAAAAAAGGTTTTACGTCTTTTTACACAGTGTATGTAAACGTCTGGTTTCACCTGTATGTCAGACAAACCACTGATTTTATACATGGTGCCTGTGAGTCATTCAAACTGGAACTGAAGTCATTTGCTGTGCATGTTAAAAAACTTGAAGAGATGTTATCAAGGTGACACTTTGTGGACAACCTACCTGTCGTTGTACAGAGGTAGCACAGCCCAACGTAATAACTCGGGGTTTTTGCCTCGTTTGGAGCCTTTGAGGCGAAATGTCAGCATGCACTCGTATGGCAGCTGATTAACTGGAACAGGGAACACCATCCTAATACGCAAAAACATACACACAGAGACATAAATATATCTTCTTTTTCCACTGCTATTTATTTCCATTTGATCATTTAAATATTTGCTTTTAATCCTCTGAGGATATTGCAACTTGGACCAGAGGCTTTTCTGATATGAACGTAGATTAAAACAGAAAAAAAGAAAACAGCCTGCAGCTGATAAACACTCAAAGCAGGAAGGATATGTTCAGTTGTTTTCTGTGACAATGTAACCATTATGTGAATGAGGAAAGAGGAAGTTGGATGAGATACAACTACTTTTAGGAGAGGGGAGATGACCTTGGCCTTACTTGCGGTAGCACTGGATTTTGTTTCCAAGTGACAATGCGGTGCTGATATTTTCAGAAACGCCGATGTCGCCGATCTTTGCTCCTCCATATGTCAGCTCACAGGAAACAGAGAAGGACTCGTAGCTACACATGATGAAGAAGAAAGACAAACCAGAACAAACACAGCGTTCATATAAAGGATGGCATTAACCATTTGCGTCCATGTGAGCAGAAATGTGTGAGGCTGTAAATGCACACATACGTGGTTATCCAGGAGGGCTGTAGTTTGTAGACAGCAGCGATATTGAACTGAAAAATGTCACCGTTGTTCTCCACGTCACAGGTTTGCGGGCTGCCGGTTATCTTCTCGCCTCTGAAGTCCGACTGGAAGTTGTCAAAGAATATCTGCAGCACTTTAAGCAGCGCCCCGTGGAGCATGATCACAGCTAGAGTACAGACGATAAACATCAGATGTTACTGTACAGAAAAAAGCAACACTCACGGTCCACACACTCACTACTTTCTATGTAACTGCCACTCTGCTTGAAAGTAACTGCAGATTTGGGACACTTACTCAACATCATTAGTATACATGACTGCATCAGTGATATCTGTTGTGTCCTTTAATTGTAGTTTTGCATCGATAGAATACACATCATTGCCTTGTGGGTTTGTCAGCACAGAGTTGTGTACACACCACACTGTGTTTTTTCAACAGGGGGAACATTACAGGTCTTGCGACACTTCAGTGCCAGGTGGTTCTTGCCAAACTCCAAATATTTTAAGGCTAGTTCTTGATTCCAACATCAGTGTGAGCATATTGTAACTAAAAAAAGCTCAGATCGTAATCCTTCCTCCATTCATCTGTATCTCTGCTGTCACTGTCGAATAAACACGGTGCCAAAAATAATCTACAAAATATATAACCAGCGTTCCACGCACACACACACACACACACGCACACACACAGACACACACACACACACACACGCTGCCATTGTAGCTACTCACCAGCCTCACAGTCATACATCTCATCATGACTCTGTAAAAAAAACAAAGAATCACAGCTTGTATTGTTGAACAAGAGGCATGAGGAGGAATTGTCTGCGTGTTTGCGGTCAGATATAGTTTCGCTAAAGTAAAACGGTACTCTATAAGAAGAAAAAGAGGCCTAAATAAGACTTCAGAGGCGATCACACAAATGAGATAAACTGCATAAGAAGTGTTGCAACAGCCGCGTATGATTACTGACAGCAGGAAAGGTTCCATAAAATTTTGAGACATCCTACCAGAGCTATGGGACTGATTCTGTTGAGTCTGCCGATGGCATCCTCCAGCTCCTGACATGAGAGTCCACACAGAAGGTTGCTGATGGTATGAACTTTGCTCGCAAGCACATTTGTGTTCATCCCACACTGCAGACATGATGAGAGAAGTTAGGAGACATATTAGAAAGTCATTTTGGGATACTCAGGTGGACACAAGGAAGCAAAACAAATCCAAATGCTCACAATGAAATACTGAGGAAATAAATGTTATCTTTACTGACCTTACTTCTTATGAGCTCTGACGCCTCTCTGTAGTAGTCATTGAGCACATCCTGCAGACTCAGCCTGCGAGAGGAGGAAGATTAAACACACAAAGATAACAACGTGATAGTGAACCAAGTAAACCTGCCTCTCCTCTTGTTGTCTACAAACAGACTGGCTGACTCTTGGTGCGTTGAACCGTCATTGTTCCTGTTAGTAAGACTTTCATGAAGCTGCAGGACTGCTCTTTATCTTACTTGCAGGGGATGGAGACGCAGACGGGACGCTGGAGCTGGGACAGTTGGCATACGGTCCTTTCATCCTCAGCCTGAGAGAAGCAACATGGGTTGAAATCCCAATTACTGTGTAGCTTTATGGTAGATTACAGTAGTTTGTAATGCTAATATATACTTTTTTTAAGACATGCAAAATCGTTAAATGGCCGTGAAATGAAATATTTTGTCCAACACCACATCACGTTCACCTTTATGCTATTTCATTCTTGCTTTTAAATGCCACCAGTCATGACGTTATGTGTAAACAGAACAAAGTCAAGAAGACAGGGTGGAGGTTTTTACAGCTACAACAGCCCTGATGATAAGGAGCTGGCCCGGGGCCAAGCACAGGTGTTTGTGAAGCCAGACAAGGCCACTCCTTTATGGTAAATAGTTTGGACTGTAGGAGGGAACCAAGAGGAAATTTGAACCGACTTACATCTCTGGCCAGCTCGTGTTTGAGTTTGTTCACGTGGAGCAGTCGCAGAGGCACGACTAGTTTAAACTTGGAGTAGATCTGAATTGTCTCGTGCATACCCAGCAGTTCGTCACTAGAGAGAGCACAGCACAGCAAATGAAACAACTGGAATGTAATAACTTAAGATAAGCAGTTCTAAATGTCTTGATTAGTGACAAAAACAGCGAGAAACTTACTTTCTGAGATACTCCTCAGAGTCACACAGTTTTAATACATAATGTCCACCTGCGATGGGAGTGAGGTCCAGCAGCTGGAAGATTTCATCAATCAGACTCTTTACTGTCCTGTTCACTGCAAAAAAAACAAAAAAAAAAACAAGACTAGAGTTCAGAGTCCACACACTTCTGCCAACAGCTACTGGGAATGAAAGATACCGAAATGCACGAGCAGCATGGATCAAAAGGTGTGCCATTTCAAACAACATTCAGTCTACAGTGGCACTTTACAGCTTTGTCAGTTACATATCATCTGATTTTAACAGACATAAGACAAAGACAGAAACCCTTATCTGACTCCTGACTTATTATATTATGACTTATTATGTCTTTATTGTCCACAGAATGCTTTGTCTAGGGAGGTTTTGCCAGTTGGCCAGAGCTGCTTGCCTCATTGTTGATAAGTCATCATGGAGACAGTTTTTTCTTTTCAAGGTCATAAGGATTGTCTTTTTTTTTTTTTTTTACTGGCAGTCATTTATATTGCTTGATATCTATTTTCTCACCCGCCGCAGATTACACATTATTGTAATTATGTTATCTGTACAGGACAAAGACATCTTACCAGAGGTGGGGAAGGGGAGCTGATTATTGTCCCAGTCTGTGGCTACACTGACCGTCACCTCCACCTGTTGCAGCAGAGCAAGGTGGACGTGTGAAATTCGACCCCATACCACGCCGGAGTTGTGAACACTGTCTGTGTGTTTGTACCGTGACATCAGCCTGCCGGAAAGAGCAAAGAAAAACAAGTTGTCAGTGTGAAAGTGAAAGTATGACAAAAATGTAGAGAAGTGCAGAGAACCCACTAGCAACATATATGGCAAAAAGAACACTATAGTGTACTGGAGATGACATTTAATAATCCAATGAGTTCAGTTGGATATGTTAAACAAATATGGACAGTATTTTATATTTTTCTCATTCGCATGTCAACAATATAATGTATTCCTGTTCATTGTCTTACTGGGAAACTGCAGCACAAAAAAAAGCCACCCTCTTGGTGCTGCCCTCCGGAGTGTCTACGAGCCTGATGGCCCATGGATCCTGATGTGGAAAATAACACACATAGCACAATCTGGTCTTTTATCTGTTTTCTTCCGCTTTTAATTTGCGTTTTATTTACTCATGAAAGAGCTTTTTTGTCTTCACTGAGGGGGAAAAAAAAACAGATACTCACATGATTGTCTGATACTGTGCTGGTACGATTCAGTTTGTTAACAGGCTCAGGGAAGACACAGGAAAACCTCTTTTTGTAACTGTTGAGGGGCGGATGCGTCCTGGGAGGAAGAGGAGGGGGCGCACGGCCTTGTCTGGGGGGCAGAGGTGGGGTGGGTGCCCTGGATCTGAGCGGAACGGGAGGACCGTTGGTGCTCTGTGGTGGGTTTGTAGTCCGAGCACCTCGTCCTTCCCCATTAGCCAAGACAGGACCTTTGGGTTCAGTGGGCGAAATGAGCCCAGACAAGGTGCTCTCATACAGATGCTCCTCGTCACTGCCAGGGAAGACATCAGGGTACTCGTAAAGGTGCATGTCTTGTAGATCCGCCGTCAGAGGCATGGGGAGATCGGTGGCGCTGGCATCTTGTCTTTGGATCGCTGCGTGTCGCCTTCCAGGAGGATCCATTAAGTTTCGTACAAGTGGTCGTGGATGGTGGAGTTTCACACTATCTCACCTCAGAGCAAAGCAGAGTAAAGAACCATTACAAAGAACAATGACATTATAGCTCAACTTCATTTGTGTGTGTGACTTATTGCAGGCAGTACAAACAAGCTGTTTTATGACTGAGTTCAACTGAGCTGGAGGATTTCTGTTGGTCTAATTATTAACAAGCTTTCAAATCTTAACAGGAAATGTAGCAGAGCGCGCCACTAAATCTGTGGGAAGAGAAGAGAATAGAATAGAATGACTTTATTGTCATCATACATGGGGGCATGACGAAAATATAAGTAGCTGCCCCTGGAATGCTGTGTTGCTTCATTGTAAGTGAAACATGACCGACAGGCATCTTTAAAAACAGCATTATCATGACATTATGCCTTGAAGCTCCACTTTTACACATTAACTGCAATTAAAACTGGGCTCAGTCAAAACTAAAATCAAGCCTGGCAAGATGTTGAATACATTAGTCAGATCTCTGAGGAGCTCACATTCACATCTCAAAGCAGTCTGCATATTATCAGTTTACACTTTAAGATTAGCTTTTGATAGATCTTTAACAAAGTGATGAGTTTTATTTCTAATTTATTAGATTTCTTTTGTTTTTTAAACAAACTTACCATGAAAGCTCTGTTATCTGGAGTCCAATGCCGTGTCGAGGTGACTCCTTGAACGTAGCCATGCTCAGCAAGTTAAACCTGTACAAGATTTAGAAAGGTTTCTCTGTGCTCCCTCACCCCTCCCACTGTCCCTCCCCCTTTCTCCTTTCCTGCCATCCACAACAATAACAGGAACTTTCCCTCTGCTGGAGAAAACTTAACATTACATTTACGTGTTGTGGCTGCACAGATAAATACACTAGTTCTAGTTAAATATAAATGTACAGAGAAAATGGTGAGCAATCGCCCACTAAACACAGTGAATCACAGATATTTAGGCTCTTTTTGTGTCTACTGCACTTTGTGTGATGCAAATAGATACCGACAATTTGTGAAAACATCCTCTTTTTACTTTCAGTGTCTAAAACCTCTGCACAGCACGATATGTGTGGAAAAAAAACAAAACAATTAACCCTCCTATTACCTTCAAATTTACTGACATCTTTTATCTTTGGGTTCGATTTGACCCCAGCTATTTAAACCTCCACAAAATATCATAATTAAAATTGTCACCCACGTTTATGTGTAAATATCCCTTTTAAATAAAACTGATAAAATGATGTCAGTGACTTATGTAGAGATGTTAAACACTGAATGGGGTCACACTGACCCCAAAGACAATAGGAGGGCTAAACACATCCACTGCACTGCTTCAGCCACCTACATCCAATCCACTCCTCACTCAGGAATGTCATTGAGCAGGTTGAGGTATGTGAGCGCTGTATTTCTTTTAAGTGTGTCTTATATAAGATTAATGAAGGAAGCACGGAGGAAATGTGTATCCACGTACTCCACACATAAGGTAAGATTAAATGGCTATTCAGTTGGGGGATGTTGGAGGGCCTTACACTTCTTTAAGACTTACATACTGTTTCTTGGATCTCTTAGTAGACTGTGCTTTGCTGTAGCACTAATTACGAGTCACCCTGGGGTTAAGAAAGCCCATCAAAACCTTTCAGTGGGAATGACGGCAGCGGCTCTCCACTGAATGTGTCACGTAGGCGTCAGAAGAGGTGCACAGAGCAGCCCGTGAACGAGGAGATGGAGCATTTGAACACCACGACTCCCAATATTTCACCCCCAAACAACAAACCGGAATTTCCTGGTTACTACGTACTCATCCCCTTCGTTCTGCTCACACTGGTTGGATGCATAGTGGCAGTGGTAAGGGTGTTTTTTCTGGCTGTCACACTGTAGTTGATCTAACAAATGCATTTTAGGTCACGTGTCTGACGTTGTGTCTCTCTTTAGGTTTGTTACATCAGGAGGAGATCGAGGTAAGCCGGCTTCTGCTGTTTAAGCAGCATCTTAAGATCAATTTAGCTTTTATGTTCTGTCACAATTAGTTTTAATTTTCTTCCTCAGATTAGATGAGTTGCGCCACAGGCTGATTCCGATGTACACCTACGACCCTACAGAGGAACAGGACGACTGGGGCGACGCTGGCAGGATGGACGGGGAGGAGGAGGAGCTAACTGTAAGAAAACAACTAAAGCTCAGTTTAGAGGGATAGAAACAACAATAAACGACAACTAAACCCAACACAACTCTAATTTATTCTGTCAGATTCACTCCAGTATAGCAGCACTGCCATTACATCTTTCTATACAAAGCTCATGATGATCGTTTTTGTAATTAGATTATGCAGTGATGTGAAAGGTTCAAAGTGCTAAATTACTAAATAAAGAAGTGTTTCTATTTTTTTTCTTCCTATTTCTCTCCCACACACACACACCATACACTATTTATACATGTGCTTGGTGTGTGGGTGGGGAAAGCACACCTTAATCGTTATTCAGTTTTTCCATTCACCTTTTATTTATACTCAAGAGATCATTGTGGGGAGACCATCTTTCTCAATGACAGACTGACATTAAAAAGCAATGAGAAAAGAAAAATAATTTAAAAAAATGAGACGCAAATCGAAAAAAGATGTAAACAAAGCACTAATGTAGCGATATACAACACATCTAACTGTACTATTTTACATATTTAGTACTATTTTCGACCACAAAAAATAGAATTTGCAAATTTCCAATAATATCACCCAAAAAAAACCCACACATTACCAGCTTCACAACAGTAGCTGTTATAGCGGTGCTGCTGTGCTGAACTGTATTGGCTTCTGATGTAGAGGTGTACCTCAGTGTGGTCAGTAGAAATACATACATTTCAAACCATATGCATGTGTAGCAATGACAACTACAGCTTATGCAGAATTTGATTTTCTTCACAGGAACCTTTGTACAAAGATGCACAGCTCTCCTTTACCTCTGCATACGGAACATGAGGAGGCGATCAAGAAGAAAGCGTCCAACAAACAAGGAAATAACTCTTCTTGTACATGTTGCACAGCAGAGACTTACGGTGCTAATGCTTGCTATAAAAGTAGCCTGGATGCTTCTTAAGGTTTTAAAACTACACGTGAATGGATCTTCTTTTTTTTTTTTCTTTCTTCATGACATGTTCCGACACCAGATGGCGCTGCAATCCTGTCTTTTGCCTCAGCTGAATTTTTTTTTGTGTTAATTTAAAGACTGGTCAAAGTGTTTTGAAGGACAAGTCAAGATGTTTGAGGATTTCTGGGAAATAAAATGAAGACTAAAGCTCAGTTTCAAAGCTACTGGTGTTGTGTGTGTATTTCACTAATTATGTATAAAAGAGCTTTAAAGACACACCTGTTCCTGCTTGGTAATCAGAGGGTTTGCTGGTTTTTAAGTTTCCTCAGGTTGACACAGCTTTAACATCTGGGAAGATGGGATCACAAAGAAACAGAAGGTGAACAACATGCACACAAACAACTGAAATCCATAAAAGCCTTAGCTGAAGAATTAATCTGTATCATTTACCTGTGTATGTGTGGATTTACATTAGTGTGGATCTGTTGGGTCCATGCTGGTTCCTGACCTCCATCCTGCTGCTCACGGCTCTGGTCCTCCCAGCTCTCGCTTTGGACAGCCTGCTGTGTTACTACTGTCCCCTGCAGCACAAAGGCAAACCCTGCACAAACACCACCAGCCAGTGTTTGCCCGACCAGCGCTGCTCCAGCTCCAGGGGCCGCTACGGTTCCATCCACGTCTTGTCCGCTCAGGGCTGCCTGAGTCGTGAACTCTGCGGCTCCCATGAAATGGTCTCGTACCGGGGAGTCGAATACAATGTGAGCCACACTTGCTGCTGTAAAGACAAATGTAACGCCGAGCCCAAATCTGACGCCAACCTGAAGAAGCTGCTGGGGATGATGGCAGCAAAAACTGATCATGACAACATGGCTGATGTTCTCAGGGAGGAGCCTTGGGATTCATGTGCAAATTATACTTCAAGAGCAGCTGCAACTAAATCATGAGTGTTTCCAGTGGTGAAGACAGGGAGAGACCTATTAGACAGAGGTACTAACCCAATTCTCCAAAAAGTGACTAACATTTTGTCTAATGTTTGCATGCTTGAACTTTTTACTTTTTAAATTATTGTAGTTAAATTATTGTGCAAATAAGGAAAAACTGCATCCTGGTGTTTTGTGTGAAGACATTTATGCGGCTGATAGACGAAGGTGGTCTAGTCAACCATCCTCCTTGTATACTGTAGTAAATGCTGCCTGGATGTCTGTGGCTACAGATGAACACAGCACAATAAAAGCACCACAATTAAGCTCCCACTTGGTGTAGTTACTCCGTGTGCGTTTTGCAAGCAGGTGTGCTGGAAGGTGCGGCCTCTTTAGGAAGATCTGCAATCAGTAATGAGATCAGAGCTCATCGGGAGAAGCTCTGAAAAGTTCTGACTGGATTTAGAAACTTTAAGATGATCAGGTGAGTGTTTGTTAAATCTCACATTAGTTTGTACCATCACTTTGTCTCTTCAAAAACTTGAGCACATAAAGTGGGACCATCAGTAGAAATCACTTACACCTGAGCACGGCTGAGAAAAGGTCAAACCTTTCTTTAGCTTGGCATTAAGGTTCTCGAAAGGAGAAAATCATGAATCAGAAGCATGACAAGTGGTAAAAGATGACTCACTGACTTTAATGTCAAAGTTAAGACAGCATATTAGTCACAGGGAGGACTGCGGAGTGCATGAAAACTGTTTCTGTTTTAAGATTCTGGAGCAGCTTTCTCAGTCTGAGGTAATTAGTTCTAGTTTGGAGACAGCTGAAGCTTAACAGCAAGTTGCAATCCAGGGAAGTGAAATTGAAAATAAAGGCATTTAAATACAAGGCTGGAGGAGTCTAGATGCCATCAAGGCGGTTTTGGGAACTAAAGCAGCTGAAGAAATAATTTTGAATACTACTTTGTCCTAACTGCATGGAAAATCAATCATCTGCATTAGTAGCCCATGTGCTTCAAACTGTTACCAGAAGCTTCTCTTGTCCTTGCAGGCCCACCATGCTGCAGCTCCTGCTCGTTGCCGTGTTCTGGTTTTACTTTCTTCTCCCTTCGCTGCTCTGTGACAACTTGCGTTGCTACTACAGCCCCATGCTGGAGAAGGGGAAGACATTTGAACTGGTCGTGACAGAGTGTCCTCCTAACGAGCACTGCTTCAAGGCAGAAGGTCGCTACGGCAACCACAGCGCCCTGTCGGCCAGGGGTTGCATGCTGGAAGATGACTGCAGCCAGAAGCACAACATCAGCATCAAAGGGACGGTCTACACCATGAGCTACGCCTGCTGCGACTGGCCCTACTGTAACTCCTGCCTGGGCATCACAGCTAACCCGCTCTACAACATCGTGGCTCTTGTGGCTGCGGCAGTGATGGCGGCCTTTGACTTGAGGCGGCTGATGTTTTAGGAGCAGCTTTAGGAGTTCAAGTGAAGGCAGAAGAGCTTGTGCGATTAAAGTGGCGGCAGTGCTACGTCTCGCCGAAGGCCTGCAGAAAACTGTGGTGAACGCCCAGTCCGAACACACTGAGGTGTTCACCAAAGCGATGGCACAGATGCTTTTTATTTCACAATATCTTAGGTGACAGGTATTTGTTTTCATTTTAAATTCTGCGAATAAATATTTGAATAAGTAAATCATATTCTATGCTCTTTGAAATGTTTGCTTTCTCACATAAGCGCACACACCCACACACACACAGCAGACAAGCCTGGTCATATTCTGTATTTCTCTTATTGTCAAAAAAAAAAGATTCAGTGAAAATATCCAAACAATCCACTGATCCGACAAACGAGTGGCGTTTCCAATTCCTGATAAATGATTTCTCTGTGCCAAAAAGCTCAATTGTTGTAGAAAAATGATTAAATACACATCAGAGAGGCACGGCACTGGCTTGGCTCGCTACCTGCTGATGTGTATTTGCGAGCTAGATTTAAAGATTTGCATCTTTTGTTAGGATCTAATGGGATTTGAGGATGAAAGCCAGCATCAGGGAAAGGAAAATCAGACAGTCTTGAGAGGCAAATTCGTTGTGGAAATTTATTGACAGTAAGAAAAGTATACAGTAGACAAATGCCAGGCTTATCTTTTAAGAGTGAAAGAGAGCAGCTGAAGCAATGTGTACAGTATGAGGTTTGGACAGTTCTTTATTTCCCTTTTATAAGGCTGCTGGGTCTCCCCATAGTGGATATACATATATATACAGGAGATTGCTATACTGGAGTTACACTGAGGGCAGAGGGTCCATATTACACAGACTTCAAAAAACAACACTAATAGAGCCTCACCTCCAGGTATCAGAAATCAGCGCAGAGAGAGAGAGAGAAAAAGAGAGAGAGAGAGAGAGAGAAAAAGAGAGAGAGAAGATGGGAAGAGGGGAAACAGCACAAGAGAAGAGGGAAGTGAAGGAAGAGGGGAGATGATGCAGTCTGAGAGCCTGACTCGACCGCCTAATAACTTAACACTAGAAAATAACATACAGATTTCACGCACAGTGCATCTTAAATAGGTTACGTGAAGAACCATTTACCATAAATATCTGTATTTTCGGGAACCAACATATATAAAAAAAATGATAAAAAAAACAAACAAAAAAAAAAAATCATTGTTCAGTCTTTAAATTTTTTTTTTTCTTATTTCCTCCTTTCCGTCGTCGTGCAAATCGTTCTTTTGTTCCTTCTTGGTGTCGGCGTTTGGGCTTTTTTTTTTCTTTTCCTGCCCTGCCCACACTTGATCCAAATAAACAAGGAAAAGGAAACAGAACCCAGCACACCCCCCGCCCCCTCCCCTTACCCTCCCCTTAAAAGCATATGAATTAGTAGAAAACGAACAAACAAACAAACAGAACACCACAGTCAACTCATCACAAAAAGAACCCACAGACACACAGAACAGCAAGAACACAGTACTCTTTTTTTTTCTCTTTTTTTTTCTCGTTTTTCTTTTTTGAGCTTCTTCATCACCGTTTTTCCTCTTAATGGTCAGTATCATCTTTGTGGTCTTTCTCCTGGCGTACTGGTTGGCGGCAGTGGAGTGGTCCTCCCTCCTCTCCCCCCCCTCCGGTGGCTCAGTGGAACTGGGAGGCTACTCTCCAATCGGCTGGTCAGTTCAGCAGTGATATATTATCTCTCAATTTCACAGTGTGGTAGGAAAAGAAGGGAGAGGGTGAGGGGGTGAGGGAGGGGTATCGCAGGTGGGAACAGGAATCGGAGGAACCACAGCGACAATTACAAACCAACTAGAAACTCCGACCATCCATGGGAGAGGAAAAAAAAAAAAAAGTAAACAAAATGGTCTCTTCACTCCTTTCTTTTGAGTTTCATTCCCGCCACGCTGTGTGGTTGGGAAGGCCTTGATTGGCTGGAGCGTAAACTGACTTGGATGGCCCGTGTTTGTGGCAGAGGGCAGGTGGAGATGGGTGAGGGAGGTCTAAGGCTGATCGGAATCCACCGGTGGATGGGTCTCAACGGGGCGATATGTCGTCAGGAGAATAAGGATGTGTGCGGCGGGTCGATGTGTGATTGGCAGGTCAGAGGACGAAACCCTACTTGCTGGGTTCAGGCACGCTGCTGCAGTGCCCGCCTCTTGCGGCTGTAGTAGTGACGCATGCCGGTCTGTCTGGCAAAGTTCATCATGTAGTTTTGTTTGCGCGTGCTGCAGGGATACAAAGACAGTAAAAGAGGGGGAAAAGAGGAGGAGTGTGAACATTAGTGACGGAGTGAAGGCCACTAAAAATCCACACGTCCCCATGCACGCACTCTAATCCATGCACACAAGCACACGAATGGTCGAAATGCAGCTTCCACGCTCTCTCTCTCTCACGTCCAGGTTCATGCTGGCATTTTTAATCACTTTTCAACCGTAACCTCAAACACTCAACAGCTGCATGGGTCTCATGGCTCGGAGAATGGGTGGCGCTACTACATACACCTGGATTTGTTTTACATTCTGCACAAATGAGAGGCAGCTAGATGGTGAACATGGCGGTAGAACTAGCTACATGTATCCAAAGGTAGACCAAATGTCACAGGACAAGACACAGGACACGGGGAGTCTACAGACACACTAAACACAAATTCTAGGGCGAAACTCTGACACTGAGTGTTTGAGTTAACAGAAGAAAAAAAATAAAGATAAATAAAAGAGGCCATAAAAGTGCAGGGTTGTGAGGAAGGAAAGGGGTGGTTTTAAAAACTAAGTCACAGAGAAAAGCTGCGGAAGATCAGTCTTGCTTAGCCTGTTTATTGCCTCTTCCATCCAGCAGGGCGGTGCCAGTGAGCCAGGAGTGCAGCCAGGGCAGGCAGGGGCCTCTGCGAAGCAGGGGGGAGGGCAGGAGGGGAGGGGGAGGGCTGGAGATGATGTGTGTGTGTGTGTGATGGCTGATGCTGTGAAGGTGGATGGGAGGGGGTGGCTGGTAATCCGCCTGTGTTTGAGATGTGCTTGTTTGCGTGCACAATGGTGGGTTTCTGACTTTGGGTCAGAAAGCAGAGCGAGGTGAGGAGGGAGCTCCTGGCTCAGAGTCATGTTGTTGTTGTCCTCGGACAGACACACAGCCATGAGTGGAGAAAAAAAAAGGATGGAGGTTTGTAGCAAAAGTCGATCCGTAAAGCCATGCAAGGACGGAGGGGGTTAAAAAAAAAAGTCAGATGTGGCCAAATGTGAGTTAATTTGAAAATAATGGCGTGAGATGCCCTGCATTGCAACTGATGCTGTTATATGAATGAAAAAAGAAATCATTCACTGCTTTGTCTCGATAAATACTGAACGAACAAACAGCAATCTTTGTCTAGTAGGATTGCTGGATCATCTGCTTGTAAATTAGCAGCCAGGTCAAAAACACTACACCAGACTGTAGCTGAGGAAGTAGCCAGAACAAAAAACAGATACAGGTATAGTGATGGATTACATCACACATATACACACAAACACAGTACCATTGACATTTGTGTATGTAAAATATTACATCAAAAATGCCTCAGAGATTGCACAAACTGCATACACAAGTCAAAGCCATTGATCAGGGAGTTGTTCTTATCTTGTGACATTATGTTGAACCATGTACAAGAATGCATGTCATATTCAAATCTGTAAACCTTTTGCCACCACTGGTTAAGAGTTTACTACTCTGCTTCTCCCTCCATACACAGTTGTTGTGAATATTGTTTCACTTTCTGAGCTGGGAGCGGTCTCCTAACATCTGGATCATTTTGTCAGTAGCCTCCACCTGAACACTGTGAGCAGCTGGCCTGTCCTTTGACCTGCCTTGGGCGTAAGTTTAGGCGAGGGCATGGAGATGACCATGGTGATGATGAGGAGGGCTGGGTGTGTACGTGAAATTAGGGAGGGGTGTCTGCAGTGTAACAGGGAGGAGAAGGAGTCGGGGAGGAGGAGGAGGAGGGGAGGGCTGCATTCAGGAAGAGGCGGAGAACTTACCTGACACTACAGCCATGCCAGAGGGAGCAGAATACAGAAGAGAGCAGAGGTTAGAGCGCGAGAGGGGGGAGGCAGGAGGAGGGGACTGCTGTCTCGCAGAAAGGTCTGGGTGGGAAGGAGCCCCAGCCTGGGGAGGCAGGGGCCCAAAGTGGGGAGAAGGGAGGAGAGAGGAAGGCAGAAAGATAGTCAGAGATTCAAGAAAGAAGTGAGAGTGAGTGGGGAAAGAGAGAGATGAAAAAAAAAAATGGAGAGCAGAAGATTTGGTGGAGATCGAGTGAAGAGACAGTAGAGAAATGCAACAAAGATGAAGGAAAAGAAAGAAATAACCACAGGTAGAGGTGAAGACAGAGAGCAAGAAATACAGCAGTAATCCATCCGTTGTATGCAAGAATGAGAAGTAAAACAGTAGAAAGAGGAAAAGGAGGAGATTGGAAGGAAAGAAAGAGGGAAAGAACGGACAAGGAGGCGGAAGGAGGAGGAGGAGGAGAAGGAGGAGGAGGATGAAGTAAGGCAGGAGAGGATGCGGCACGAGCAGAGGAGTGAGCATGACCACACGATCAAACACATCGGTGACGATAAGCAGCAGGGAGGAAAGGCGTGTGGAGCAACAGAAAAGATTGAGCAGGAGGAGTGAGAGGAAGAATGTGTGAAGGAGTGGTGAACAGAGAGAAATAAACAACAGAGCAAAGTGTGAGGATCACGGTCACTCTTTTCAGCAGACACTGTTGAAAACTGAGCGAGTGCGAGGGAGGGGGGGTGGGACAGGTCACGGCCACGTAGACCAGGGACAGCTCAGGTTAGGCGTAAGTGTGTGTTGGAGTGTGTCTGTGTGCATAATCTGTAGAGGACATGGCTGTTGTCTGAAATGCCCTGATCACACATCTGAATGAACAATCAGCACCCACATCAGAGGGAACACTGCTCTGATACCGGAGCAACATGAGGAAATGCATTTGTGATGTTGCAATGTTAAGGATATGTGATAGATGTTCATGATATCTTCAGTGCCCTGCAGATTCTCCACTTTTGCCATTTTAAAGCTGTTTGATCCAGGTTACAAACTAGAATGCAATACAAATGTAAAAATGGGTAAAAGAAAGAGAAAAACAATCAGTGAGTAAAAGCAGAGTGTCATCAGGTCGAGTTCCATCAGATCAAATATAAGAACTTTTTTTCCTTCAGGAAAGACACACACTCCTGAGGTTTTTGAATGGTATGAATCTGACAACAAAAAATATAGACCACAAGTTTTTCTACTTAGGGGATTTGAAGCCACAATCACTGGTTCCTCCATTGTACAGAGGAGACAGAATGAGCGCTCTCTGCCATGCATTATATTGGCCAATAGGGGCAGATGGGTTAACTGTAAATGAGTGACGACTATAAGCTATGAATGAACATGGTGGTTTACATCCAATGAGTGCCTTAGTACAAAATCAAATGGCAACAATACAAACAACTGGAATTTAAAACTCCAGTTGTTTATACCAAAGACCCTTTAAGGCTTTATGTGTGATATGTCGTGAGGCCTTTTAGACATTTCAGTGAAAAAAACACATCAATTCTTGACAAGTTGTTTATCTGGAAGATGCATGGGCTCTACAAAACACTGAAAATATGATGATCTGACAGCAGGAGTTGATCTGTTGTACACAGAACAGCCATCCACAAACAGAACCTTCACAGTAACGCACGCTGCAGTAAGTTTTCCACTCTGCTTGCCTGACACCAGACGCAGCCATTAGCATACAAAACAAGTGGCCATTCAGAGGTTTGTTGTTTGTGGTGAGCAACACGTATGCGCATGTTCATATATGTGTGTGTATAGACTGTATCCCTGTGTGAGTGTGGAGTAGAGGGAACCATTAGTACGGATGAGACTGAGGCAGAGGTAGAGACAGGGGCAGATCAGGGCTCTGTTGGGGGGCCAGTCTGGGGGCCGGGGGCTGGCTAGGAATTGAGTACTCACAGAACTACTTCCACATGGTCCAACGCCCACTGGTCATGTCCTGCACCATCGTGCCGTGGCTGCCACCATCGCAGCATCACCCCTTTAACCCTCGCCTCACTGGAGAGATCATGGAGACATTGCAGGATCAGTGAAGGTCAACAGTGTTTTTATCAGCTGCAAACCAGCCTGTTATTATTTACCACACTGGTAACTGTTCACCACACAGTATTTCTAGTAAGACAGCCTTTTTCTATGATTAACTCATTGTAACAGATGGATTTATTATTAATGGTTATTAAATAGAGGATGGTTGGTCAGAATGGCCTGCATACCATGCATGCCGCAAAATACAACCAAGTCACGGTATGTTTGGCATACTGAGAAGTACTGTAGTATGTATGGAGACCACCAAGGGCAATGGTGAGAATTTTTTGATTTGCGTTACCTAGCAATACCTTTGAGCTCCCTCGCAATATTTTTTGTGTTACCTTGGAATAACTTTTTAGCCCTCTTGCAATATGATTTAGTTCTCTTCTGATTCATGTTAAAAATTAGTGTGTTGGTCCAGTTCATTTTTAATGCATTGCTAAGTTTAGGTGAAACTCTGAGCAAATACTGCAGAGAGGAGAGATGATGTAACAGTATCCAGTGGCTGGTTGTGATGGTGAAGCTGCAGCTGAATATATCGTTCAGACTTCAGCTGCTGCTGTGGTTCAGTCTGTGGTGCTATGGATGTGTCCGGCTGTTACTGTTTGAACCTGCAGTGGTTCTATGATGAATGTATTTATTTGTAAAATTTATTGCAAGGTAATGCAAAAGTAGTCTTCAAAAATTCTCGCTGTGGTCTTTAGGGTAGGGGGCTTGTATGTATGGATATTGGAACATATTTTGTTTTTGTTTTTGTTATTTTTTAAGCTAGTGCTTTCTTTATCAGGAGAAATCACACTTTATTAACAATTACAAATACAAACTTAATAGCCTGTTGAAAATGTTTTTTTGTTTCTTTTTATCAGCCATGTATAATGTAGAGAATTCACTAATGACAGCTGCTGTGGTGGTTCATCAAGATCAGAACCTACTAAAGTTTATTAATGGCTAACTAACCCTTATAACATATTAGTCAAATATTATTAAAGACAGCTAAAACTCCTAATAAAGGATCTCTTAATAGAAGACTGCACCATCTATAACTGCAAGTCTCTGGTTGTGTTTATGCATCACTCACAGTGGAATGTTGTAGGAAACTCTCTGGGCCTTTATGAAGTCTTTGGGCTGATGCTGGGCGATTACATGCCAGCTGACTCCATTGTTGACACTGTACTGTAGCAGCACGGCCCGGTCAACTGTGTCAGCTTGATCCAGAGCAATGTTACAGCTGTCTGTCTGTGCCACGCTGCCGATTTGCAGCACAAACATGATCTTACTGTAAGGAGACGGAGAAGGAAGGAAACAACAAGAGGATTAAGGAGAGGAAATAGATTCTTCTGTCGATGGTGTAGCTCAGCCATGAGTGGATCTATTTAGTACATAGTGAGTTTATATGTGATTTGGTAGTACCTGTACCTGGCTCTAGTGAGGTCCAGCGGTTTGGTAACTGCCTGCCTCATCTTACAGCCATTGAAGTAGAGTGAGTCTCCGTGGGCGTGTGGTGACAGCTGCCCACAGCCACTGCCCACTCCACCACCCTGGATCAGCTGCCAGCTCTCTTGAGACACGCTGCCAGACTCAAAGTTGTCCTTGATGGAGCTGGGCAGGTCGCTGCTGGAGAGGGAGCAGTCGTCTCCTGTTGAGGTGAGAGAAAGTAGTGGGGAAGTCATAAATACTGTCACACTAATTCTCTGTTTAATATAGTATAGACGTAAACAACACAAGGAGGAGTTCTGTCAGGAGAAAACATATAACATAATATGTTGTTTGTGGCCCACCATGGTGTCCTTCATCACAGATGCAGACTACTCCACTTGTACAGTAGCCGTGGCCACTGCAGAGCCCCGGGCAGGCCTCGCCAATGTAAACATGGTCCACTCCCCAGCTCTGCCGCTCTCCTGTCCCTTCCTTTTGAATCCAGCGGAACTGTGTAGCCCTGGAAACATGCAGGAAATTGGCAAAGGCTTACACTGCCGCAACTCAAAGAGCTGCTGATATGTTCCACCGCTAATCATGAAAGTACAATGTGTGCAGTCCTACCCTGAGGAGACGTGGTCTGGCAGCTGGACAGTGACCCTGGTCCATGTTGAGCTGTTGACTGGACTGTAAATTGTGGATTCGTGGAACTGGAAGGGAGAGCAGCCCACATTGTTGACTGAGGAGGGGAGGCACTCGGACTGTACCAGCTGCCATGAGTCAGACCTGAGAGGAGAGAGGAAGAGCTGAAAACAGTCTACGTAATGGAGATCCTATAAGCAATGAAAGTGGTAAATGGTGTTTGTAGAGTAAAGCTGTTTCTGCTATTTGCTGAATTCCAAAAAAAAAACTCAGAAATTTAGTTGGATCTCATTAGTATAGGGCCTCTCTTGTTTTTCTTACCTTGCATCCTTTCTGTACTGCAGCAGGACAGAATGATGATCTTCACAGGTGTCTGCCTCACAACCAACAACAATCTGCAACAATGAAAGATAAAAAAAGAGAATGAAGTCACCAAGCACAAGATAAAGGTCTCATGTTATTAAAGCAATGGGGCTATCTTGTAATTCTGTACCTTGAACTGTAAAATATATCCAGGCTGCACAATGAGTTCTCGAGTGGCCAGGATGTTGTGTGTCCTGTCTTGGTTTTTGTTCGGCCAGTACAGGTGAAACGAGGGATTTCCACAGAAGCCAGCTGTACGCACGGCATTGGGGTAGAAACTCCAGCTTTCCTCGTGGGAAACACCCTCTAGTAAAAGGCAAAGAAACAGCGAGAAGAGGAGTAGTGATTTCGGAAGTATACATTAATTTGCCCTGAAAGGTGAGTTTTCAGGCTGCAAACTCACCATCATCGAAGGTGTCGAGCAGAGTGGATGGGTTGATGTCTGACCCTCCCACCAAGATGTTGTCTATGGCCCACTGGGCTCTTTCCAGGCTCGGGGAGGCCAGACCAGAGGAAATGGTAAACGGCTGCCACCAGCGCAGACGGGTAGCATTGGTCAGAGCTCCCTCTGGCAGAACAATGTAGTCTCTCCTCACTGACACATACTTTAGGTAGTCCATCTCATGCAGCAGCGTCCAGGACACACCTGAGTGTTCACAGAATAAGAAAATGAAGGAGAAAAGACTGAAGAAAAGGAAAAAGACACAATGCAATGTGGCAGGCATATTGTTAGTCCACCTCCATCCGTAGAGTAGTCCAGCAGCACTCCCTCTTTACGACAAGTGGGACGGTGGCACATGGTCATGTTATCTTCACTTCCAATTCTAGCCCAGTATTCCACAAACCTGTCAACCAACATTTAGGAATGGGATTAAAGTAGCACAACATTTAAAGATGACTAGAAACTTTATTGCTGTGAATAATAAAAGTTGATCACTGACTTGGCTCCTCGGAGGTCCAGATCAGCAGTGACAGCCTGTCTGGCATCAGCCCCACCGAAATACAGGGCTGTCCCCTCTACCAACACGCCACAGTCTGTGCAGGGCTTACCGCCCTCCAGCACCTGCCACTGAGGGCCTGCTGCACCTTCCCAGTCAAAACGCTCCTTCAGAGATGCCTACAGAAAAAAGAAATTACACACACACACACACACACACATCCAAGTCATCTCAAAACATCAATTTATTCTTTTCTAATCTTTGACACTGGAGAATGTATGAAAACTGATTAAAAGCTACCTTAAGAGCAGTGCTGGCATAGCAGTTTGGTCCAGTGAATCCCGGATCACAGAGGCAGCGCTGATCCAGACAGTCTCCATGACCCCCACAGTGGATGTCACATGCCGGCCCGATGTAAAAGTTCTCCACGCCCCACTGAATGTCTGAGTGCTGCTGGTAAAACCGGAACCGCACCGCGCTGAGGAGAAGACAACATCGATTAGTCCCATAACATGCATCCAGTTCTCAACTACATATGAATTTATAGAACATCAATCTATTCTACAAATAATTTTCAAGTATGTGATGAGAAACGCATTTATTTAAATAATTTACTAATTTAAATGAATCATTAAATATGAAGCAGTCCTGTGTGTTTAGTCAAGAGCATGTGGAGACGAATGTGGAGGGACTTACGTGTCAGCCAGGCTGTCAGGCAGGGGGTAGACGGCCCTCTTCCAGCCCTCAGCAGGGAAGAAGACAGACGGCTGGGAGACCTGACCACCACAGCGGGGGTCAGCAGGCAGGCACTGAGGAACCAGGTACTTCCACGTCACTCCAAAGTCCACCGAGTACTGAACGTGAATTTGCCGGTCTGCGTGACGCTCCTGCACACTGCAACCTACAGCAATCTAAACGTACACGCAGATTTTGACAAGGTTAGTTTGCTGTAGAGGACAGGTCCTTCCGACTTAAATTTATGCAAAAGTCCGATATGTTACACCAAAAGATATCGATTGGTGCTTTTTAAAGTCATTCTTTACCTTGAACTGCATAACCCAGCCCTTGTCTGGAACAATATCGTGTGTGACAGCATACACCTCTCTACCATCAGCATTTCCACACACCATCACACCATCAGGAGAGCTGCAGAAGCGCTGCACCGAGCAGTCCTCTGAGAACAACCAATGATCGCTCACTAAGAGCAAAGAAAGCAAGACAAGCAAAAATTAGATACTTATAAAAAAAAATCAGTTAAACTGTTTAAGGGAGGTATTGATCCTGAAATACCTATGGGTGATTCTTCCTGCTCGCTCAGCTGACCTATCCGTCCTGAAGTCCCATCAGCAGGAGCCCTCTCATGGTTAGGCAACGCCACCCCTCCAAATGTGTCAGAGATCTGTGCTCGTGGGTCTGAGCCCGCAATCAGGACGTTATCAAGAGCCCAATCACTGTGATCTGCACCTTCATGCTGTGGTTGCCACCAGCGCACACGGACTCCTTCCTGACGGGCAGCAGGGGGCAGCAGCACGTTCACAAACCTGAACAGACAAAAAGATAGAGAGATTCATAGACATCCTACATGTCTGTAGAAGCAATAACGCTCATGGCTGCTAAAAACACTCACCCAGGCTTGGTGTACAGATCATAGAAGATCTCAGTCAGTAGATGCCAGTTGATTCCTCCATTCAAACTGTACTCCAGAAGGACACCCTGGTTGCGGTTACTAGGTGGGATCATGCAGCCGTACATGAAGTAGAACTGGATGAACTCAGCGTTAGTCAGGTTCAGGTCCACTGTCACCAGCTGTCGGCTGCAGCTCTGAACACAGACGCAGAGGATCTCAGTCTAAGTAAATCATTCATGATCTGTTTTTTTTTTTTTTTACAGATGACACAACATAACCAGAAGAACAAAAAGCGTTTAAACTGATGTTGATGCAGCCTCATGCAAGATGTCAATGACCGCTCTTTAGACTTTTCTTAAGCTGTCTGCGTCCGTCCACATTAACATCAACCTGTCGATAGATATCCACTTACACCGCTGCCTCAGAGACACTTAAGCTGCACATAGAGGCTAACAGCTACTTACTTTGTGGTCTATTATGCAGTAACAGATTGATATTTGAAACAAGCTCTTTCAGATAGTGTTAGATGTCTGTCTCGTATCATCTGTTTGCTCTATTGAATCAGCACCTGTCAGCGCTTTTGGAGGATTTCTTGCAGAAGTTTCCACCCAGCTCATTGTAACATTAACATATCATGACAAAGTGAAGAACAAAGTGATGAGAGAATCACTAAACAGAGATGAAAACTGGATTGATTTGTACAAACCAGCACATGTAGCGAAAATTTAACAACAAGGCCAAATATAGACCTACCCCACTGAAGTGCAGAGCAGCTCCGGAGGCCACAGCTCCACACACAGTGCTGAGCTTCCCACCGGTGAGTATGTGCCAGTGACTGAGTGAAGGAGCTCGGCTGAAGCTGTCCTTCAGCTGGGAGGGAAGAGGAGCCACGGGCTCGTCACAGTACTCTCCACCCCACTCTGGATCACACCTGAGGGTGGGGGAGTCAGATACAAATTACAAAACAGATATAAACAAAAGCCAGCAAATTCTATTGCGTTTACTGACTTAATTATCCCCACACAACATGTTATATAAAAAACTTGAAATAAAATAATCGAAACATTAGACGCTAAAACTCTGTTAATGAATAAAAACATGAATCAACACATATTTACACATTTTGATCTAATACTTTGTTACTTAGAAGTTGTAACTGAAATTTCAGGCATTTACAAAAACAAATTTGGTTTGCACGATACATGAAGTGGTCGTTACTTACACACAGGAGCTCTGTTGGCAGCGTCCGTGTCCAGAGCACATATCTGGGCAGCCATCTCCAATGTAGAGGTTATCCAGAGCCCAGGTCTGCTGCTTGTCAAAGGGAGCCTGCTGGAACCAACGGAACCTTGTGGCTGGAGACCTGAAGACATCGAGTCAGAAATACTTTTAACAGTGGAAGAAAATATAATAACAAAGCAAAGGGATTTAATTGGAAATCCTGACATAGTACTTTATGATTTGTACCAGGCTGTAATGTAGCCTAATGCAGGGCTCAGAGTAAAGGAGGTATAAAATCCAAACAGATTTTGAAATCAGGTTGCACTTTGCACATAAGGAGAAACTTCCTAGTTATTCTTCTTTCTAATCTCAGACATGCATACACTAGAAGATTTGAAAATAAAGGCACGTCACTCATATATTAAGATAACAACAAAAAGCAGTGCACAGCCTCACGCGATCTCATGGGGAAGCAGATGTAAACAACAAGAAGTAACGTTAATAAAACTTTGCAATTAGAGAAAACAAAAGCAGAAGGCTTGAAGTCTGGATGAGACCATGGTTGGGGAGACACATGAGTAGTTTATTCTTCAGTAAGAACTGGAAGTGAGATTTTAAATATCAATTTTAATATCTGTATCTAGCTCAAGGGCTAGAATGCTTAGCATTGCTTAGCAACAGCATCCACTGCTCCGGGCACTAGTGTGATAATCGGAACCATCCAGACTTTTATTTGTAAATATTAAACAGATTTCATATTACTGGAGTGGGTCTGACAAGTCTACGGGCAGTTCAGGAGATTTAAGACTGGATCTGTAAAGCCCTCATTTTACCAAGCAATCTGGGCTGAATATTGGTTCAGCCCAAGATCCTAGACCACATTTCCATTTTGACTATTAGGAGAGGTGAACCAGAGGTAAACTGAACCAAACCCCTGCAGTCTGAGCCTGGCTTAACTTAAAGAAGCAGTCATATCACAGCCACTTTTCAGTTCAAAATTAAGGGAATATGTCCATGTTTGCTAATATAGAAGTGAGCAGTGCTGACCTGGCGTATGATGGGATAGGCAGGGTAACGCGGCCCCACTTGTTGTAGGTGTCTGAAACCAAAAGTCGCTGCAGAGTGTAGGAGGAGCAGTCAGGGCTTGTAGGTAGACAGTCTCTGACCACAGGCTGCCAGGTCAAACCCAGATCCAGGGAATATTCCAACTCTACAGCTGCAGAGAAACAACACAGAGAGACTTTTAAAAAAAAAACTTCCTCGACCATCTTTGCTCAACAGCATTTTCTTGAAAATAGCTGTTAATGAGAAACAATATGAAAAAATTAAAAGCACAGCTTTGCTTACAGTAGCAGGAGTTTGTGACTGAGCAGGATGCAGAAAAGTCAAACTGGATGAATGCATCTTGACCCAAGCTGATGTCAGTGGTAACAGCATAGCGTGTGTTGGACTTCTCTATAAATGCGAAAGCAGGTCCATCAGAGCCACAAACAGGCATTCGGGTCCCTCCAGGGTGGAGGAGCCAGGAGCGGCCATCGATTGAGGAGAAATCGTCCTCTAGAGGTCCCCAGCCACTGGCACTGCCACCTACCACCACCTATGGGATAAAAGATAAATGTTTGCACAGTTAGTGCAAAGAAGGCAAGAAAAGTGGAAATTAAATTCACATGGAATGTGACGAGGGGTTAAAAAAAACAAAAAAACTTCATGGATAATAGCAATGACGTTCCAGCGCTTGAGTGAAAACGATTAAAAGTCTTACTAATGGATGAATGATTAGACGTATCATCGCTGACTGTACCTGGTCAATGACCCATGGGCTGTAAAAGTGTCCGTTTTCAGAGGGCTGCCACCAGCGGAGGCGAGTAGAAGTGGTGCGGGCACGCAGTGGGATTTCCAGGGCCACCAGGCGAGCCTGATTACTGCTGTTGCTGAAGAGAAATTCCTGCAGGAGCCCCCAGGTCAGACCTCCGTCCACAGAGAACTGCAGCAAAACAGGCTGGGAACGAGGGTCTGGAGCTGCTTTACCACAGCCGAGACGGAGGAAGAACTGAACAAACCTGCAAATGGGGTCGTGTCCTTTAGTTAAAGCTTTATCTGAGGAAAAGAAAGTTTGAAATATGCATTTTTTTGTTAGCTGGTCCTGATGTAGACCTACCTAGCATTTGACAGGTCCATGTCATTGGTGACCAACATGCGTAAGCCATCCTCACTGAAGAACAGGTGGTTCCCACTTGACATGATGCCACACTTCCTGGATGGTTTTCCACCACTCAGGAGTCTGAAACGCTCAGCGTCCACAGCTCCCCCTAGAAGCATGAGTTCATAAAATTCACACAAATAAAAAACAATATCACATGTAGCAGTAAAAATTGCAAACAATCATAAAACACCATACCAGTACCACCAAAACAAAAGGCACACAAGCAATAACTCGCCTTTTATTCTCTGTTATGTTTATGTGTCTATTTGTGTCTCTAATTTACATGTGTATTTGTTCCTGCTGGCACCTCTTGGCCAGGTCATGTTTGCAAATGAGAACTGGTTCTCAAACATTTCTACCTTGTAAAATAAAAGGTCAAATAAATAAATAAAAGAACAATCAAGCACAAATTAGGCACAAAATAAAAACAGTGAATTAGAAATCAGGCAGAACAAATGTTCCACTCTCATGAAAAAAAATAGTCAGATGAGCTGATTTCAAGAAAGTACAAAGACCACATGATCAGTTTCAGCATTAATTCCCTCAGAACAGGATTTCTGATAACTGTCAGCTGATCAATAAATACCACATAGATTCATAACGTATTCTAAGCCCTCCAATTCAGAAATGGGCAATGAACCATCTTATTCCTAGTTGCTTTAATTAAGTTGTTGTACCTTCAAAGTCCTCCTTGAGGAAGTCAGGGTTGGGGGTATCAGGCACAGAACAGTCAGGCCCAGAGTAGCCAGTGTCACACACACAGTGGGTACCGCCTACACAAGCCCCGTGACCATTACACATGTCCTGACACTGTGGACCAATGTAGACGTTGTCTAGTGCCCACGTTGGAGGAGCAGAACCAGTTGAGAAGAAGCCTTGATACCAACGGAACCTTACTGACCTGTATACCAGTAAAAAAAAAAAGTGATGCAGAGATGCAGACAGAAATAAACAGACACTATGATGTAAACAATCTGAAATGTCTCCTCAAATGTTTCTTTAAGTTTTCTTTTGCACAGCTGCTGTACAGGGTGTCTCTTCTTCTTACCCACAGAGGCGAAGCTTGCCAAAGTGAATGACCTCCCTCCTCCAGCCCTGAGTTGTACCAGGGAAATAAATGCTGGCAGGGTGAAGCTCTGTGGAGCAAAGTGAGGAGGGCTGGGGTCCACCAGCGCACAGAGGTACCAAAAGGTGCCACGTGGCACCAAAGTCCCGCGAGAACTCAAGACGCACTGGGTGGGCAGAGGAGCTCTCAGCTGTGCAGCCCACGTTAACCTGGAAAGACAAATACACAGAGTGAGGCAAGACGACCAGCCAGGAGTGATGTTTTGATTGAGTAAGGACCATGGTGCTTTGGAAAAAAAAAATCTGTGTTTGTGTACCTCGAACTGGATGATAGTGTTCTCATTTACGTCAATGTCCCTGGTGGTAATAGAGTGCTCTCCAAGCTCACTGGACACAAACACCATCGCTGATTCATCCTCCTCCCTGCGTCAGTCACAATCACACTAAGATTAGTCAAGGTTTACATCTTCCTGCAGGCTTTATCATCAATGAGTTCATAGATGATATAAAAACAGACACACAGTCAAAACACTGCCATAACAAACATTCAAAACTTTGTTAATATTTCTTACAGGCCAGTCTTCTGGTAGGGGCAGTAGAGGCCAGTGTTTCCCCCAGGAGAGAACAACCAGTTGGAGTCATTGGGGCCTTCCTCAAAACTGTCAATCACCACCGGTGGGTTGTGTAAGGAGCTGCCATCAATGATGAGGTCATCTATCACCCACACCTCCTCCTTCTTACCTAAAGGGCATAATATTGTGGAGATTATTACACAGTGACTCTAGAAATTTGGCCTGAGATAGATATGCATATGTGGTCATACTGGTGTTTGGAGACAAATGGAAACAGAACAGAAAGGTGAAATAAGTGCAGGAAGTCCAGGATGAAAGAAAAAGTAAACATGGAAAATAAACAGCCGAAAGACTTAAAGAGTTTTAGTCACACAATGTGTCCACTCACCGCTGTTATAGGGCTGCCAGAGTCGGAAGCGTGTGGCGTTGGTCTGAGCACTAGCTGGGAGTGGCAGGTGGAGGAACAGAGTGTCCGTGGAAGCTGGAAAGTAAAACTCATCCAGCAGCAACCAGCTGATTCCTCCGTTCACAGAGTACTGCAGCAGCACTGAGTGAGAGCGTTCTGGGACACCTAGAAAGACCCACAAAATGAACTATTCCATCAATATTTTAAGAAAAACAACATTTTATTCAACACGGTACGAAAATACAACTACAGCAGACGGAAAAAAAAGGGCAATGTAGTACCCTTGGTGATGAATTTGAAGGAGAACTGGATGTACAGAGTGTTTGTGCAGTCCAGATCACGTGACACGATCATTCTCAGACCATCCTGCACACAAACAGAAAAGAGTTTCATTGCTGGTCAGTTAAGAAACGTCAGTAATCTAAAGATTTCAAGCCTTTCGATGTTATGTAACTGTACTAGTATTGCTCTATATGTTCTTTACATGGTTTTTAAGACACCTACCCCTTTGAAAATAAGTGCAGTGCCAGATTTAAGAGGCTCTCCGCTTAGAGTTCCCCTCTCTGCTCCATACACCTCAGGCCAGGTCTCCTGCTGCAAGTTCTCATTAAAGTCCTCTCTCAGTACAGATGGCAGTGGGGCTAAAGGCACGCAGTGTGCTCCTCCATAACCCTTATCACAACTTAGTGGGAGAAAAACAAAAATTTACATGTAGACAGGAAATAAGCATAAAAACAAAGACTAAATTACTCGGTGTGCAGATAAGCCATTTTTACGTACACACAGCGTCCATTGTCGCACAGACCATGTCCAGAGCACATCCAGGGGCAGCCAGGGGCAAGTAGTACGTTATCAAGAGCCCAGCCTTCTGCCCCTGGGGTGAAGTGGGTCTGGATCCAACGGAACCGAGTTCTGGGGGAACTGAAGGAGTCAACAGCACGTTATGAATAAAAGTAGCTTAGGAGATTTATACACTTTAACAAATATAATAAATCTCTCTACTAAATTTCAGTACAAAAATGCATACTTAGCAGCACTGGGCAGGTAGACTGTGATCCTCCTCCAGTGTTTGTACTGGGTTGACGTATAGATGGAGCTCTGTGTATAACCGGCACAGCCGATGGCTGGAGGCACACACTCTGGTGTGATGAGAGACCAGTGACGACCGCAGTCTGTGGAGTACTCCAGTCGCACACCGTGGGAGAAGGACGTGGACTTACTACATCCCATACTCAGCTCAAACTGTAGGAATGATGAGCCTGACACCTCAAAGTCCCAGCTTTCTGCATATCTTGGCTTCTCTGCAAGCACAGCACAAGGCAATATTACATTTTTTGGTATTTACCACAGCTTGATTGTAGTCCACACAAGTAACAGTGATTTAACATTGACTCAAGTGTGCTTTCACAAAAAATATGTCTGTCAATGAATATGTTAGATATCATATTTGATTATCATAGAAAATGGATGGATGGATAGTACAGAAGAATTCGTTAAATAAAAATACTTCAACTGTGTGGTAAGTGATTTCTGGCCACTTGGGGGCAGCAGAAAAAACATATAGACCTAAGTTTAAATGACCGCTTAGTTAGCAAATAATTATTTATTTACACATCTTACCTGGCTACCTGACAAATTTATGTCCAGCAATCCCTCTCTTTTAGCTCTGTTTTTGGGCTCTACCAATTCCTAAGAGCAGGAAGCGCACAGTGGATTTTTAAGGCTTTTTTAAAAACTGGGAACAGGTGTTTTGCGTGACTGAAGGTTATGCTGTGAGAGCGGTGACGATGAACCTAACAGTAAAGTTGAGGCAGGTCAGACAAACAATAAGCTGAAACACTCGCTATGAAACTCTCCCTTCACAATATTACATAGTGTATGATACATTATTACAGGTATCATAAAAAAAACATCAGTTATAGATGCAACAACAAGTGAGAAGATTAAAAGCAAAAGTTGAATTAATGCCATCCTCTGTATTTCAGTTTTGTTTTTTTTTTGGTTGATGGCACATAAAACAAAAAAATGTACACCTCAAACACACAAATGAACACATCCTGACATAAACCCAAATATAGCCTTGAAAATAATAGGTACTGCTGAGATATGTGTGAAATGTGTCCATGTATCCGAGCCTGACAATCAGTGCTTCATGTGTTCACACAGGTTCCCAGGAGCTTTGTGTTTACAGATGCATCGCCAAATTGCTCTTGCTGCGCACGCTTAATGAATGGACCAGTTGTAATGTACTATTTGCACAAAGTAAATCTGCTCACAGCTTGATGCAAGCAAAAATAACAAGCAGGATGTTCAATCAGGTTTGCTCTCATTAATAATGCAGGACCCGTGGCGCCACAGTAAATGGGTGATTCAATTTCAGCCTGTTGTGTGTATAATACTGTGATGTCCCTGCACAGCCACTTGTGTGACTTGTCAGGGCACTTGTAAGCACGGATATACAGTACCATGGTATACAAGCAGATATATATGTACATATAGCATGTACGTATACTACATAGAGTATATTCTTATTAATAAGATTTAATTTTTGAAGTTTTTCCATGTTTTCACATAAAAAAATCAATGAAGTGGCACAGCTATTATGCAATATCATTTTTCTTTGCATTCATTAACTTAAACATATTCACACTGGGCTGCTCACTACAAACACAGCAGCTTTACTGAGGAAGTTGGGTGATAAGTGTCTTACTCTGGGACTTCCTGTCAATAGTTGTTGAGGGAATTACTCCGCTTTTGTGCACATATTTTCCGACCCAGGGATTACAACTGACAACCCAGAAATCAAAGGTGTATGTGCTTATGACAGTAATGTGTTTGTGTGACTCACTATCAATGGCCTCAGAGTTGAAGGTAAGCGCTGTGTCCAGAGACAAACAGTCCACGGTCACTTCTCCACCCTGAATACGGTACCAGTTATGTCTCAGAGGGGTCGTGCCATCGAACTTGTCATGGAAGCCTGTTCTGGAGCTGTCGTTCATGCCAATCAGAACATCATCCAGAGCCCACTGGGCAGAGTGTTTCCCTGCAAGGAAGGGGAGGAAGGAGGAAAAAAAAAGAAACTTATAATTCTGTCACTCAGCATTTTTTGCCCAATAATTCAGTACTTTTATTATATTTTTGTGTATATTGTTACTCTGAACTAGTGCACCAACCTTGCTGTGGCTGCCACCACCGGAATACTGTGTAAGGGGTTTTTGCTGGAGGGGGCAGCTCGATGGTCACCACTTGGGGCTCCAGGAAAGAACTAAAGTCCAGCTCCCGCAAAAATTGCCACTGGACACCATTGTTGGTAGAAAACTGAACAATGACACCTAAAACCACAAAAAAATGTACAGCCCTTTGAGAAGGGAGAGAATGTCTAGGCAGCTTTAACATGCAAGAAAAAAACGGAATAAGATACAATGGAATCAAATAACAGCCCAGAATCCCTGATTATTTCAGACAAACTGTTTAGGAGGCTGGCAGTGTTTTATCTGACGCTGCAGAAATGATTAGACTGAGCCTTCAGCACTGCTGCAGGCTAAAAATCCACATTGTGCTGACTGATGAACAGAATAAAACAGACAATGAGGATCAGATCTGTAGCTGCACAGCTTTGGCTGGATCACAAGATTGATCAAAGACAGTGAGAAGTAACAGATGGAGACAGGCCAGTGGTGAACTGATCAGATCAGAAGTAGAGTTGCTCTCTACTGACGGCACTGCTAAGGAACATCCACAGGAATCCAGCAGAGGGCCTCAGTACAGTCTGCAAAGTACTGACATATGGCTTGTGTGGTTTGAAAGTTACCTTCATTGCGAGAGCGAGGCCTGGTGCAAGTGGGTCCTAAACTCTTGCTGCCAATACGGATGTAGAATTGAACCAACCTGTACACAAACATTAACAAAGGTGAATTTAATTTTGCATACCTCAGCACATCTAACTGAGCCTGCAGTGGGTAAATATGAGAGATTTATAGGAGGAGTTCTCTCACCGTGTGTTGGTGGTGTCTAGAGGTACTGTGCGGGCTTCTCTCCGCCCAGGGCTGCTGAAGTAAAGGGCTTTGCCCTCACCAATGATGCCACAGCCTCCTCCAATTTGTCCCCCACTTAGGCTCTGCCAGAGTGGGCTCAACTTCCCCTCAAAGCCCTCAGTCAGCTCTGTAGGACTCGCTACAGATGGGACACAACTATCCTGCTCCACTGTAAAAGAAAACAGTGAATTATAGATAAGATATTTACAAAATCTATTTCTTTCAGTTTTTTTTTCCTTCCCTCTCCATCACTGTACTCTACCTGTGTATCCCATATCACAGAAGCAGACTCCAGAGATGCAATCACCGTGTCCTCCACAGTGGTTCGGACAGGGTTCTGAGATGTAGACCCCATCCAAAGCAAACGCTGGGGCATCTCTGTACATGCTACTCTCCTGAAACCAACGGAACCTGGTTTTACTGGGAGAAAGGAGGAGATGTTAGTCAAAAAATGAGAGCGATACAGGCACTCAGGAACTACTAAAAGCATTTTCTGTGTAAAGAAAGTTTAGGAAAAACTACAATTACAATTACATGCCTGTTACCATAGCTACCTGGCTGCCACATTGCGTGGTATGACCACAGTGACCCTGGTCCACTGTTCATAGTCCCCTGTGTTGTAGATAGTGGGTTCTCTAAGCTCACGACCGCTGCCCTCACAGATCCCTGCCCCTGGAGTTCCTGGGTAACAGCCTTCTCTCACCAGGGCCCAAGTACGACCAGCATCATGGGAGTACTGCAGCAGGACCGGGGCAGACGCGCTGAACTCAGATTCACAACCTATGTTCAACTGATAAGGGAAAATAGGTGGATGGGATTGAAAGGTCAAAAGATTAATGAATAATTTAATTTCAACAAAGATAAAAGCAAAATAACGCATTCTGTGTAAGAAATGTTACTCAAAATATGTAATGGTAATTCACCCTCTAGTAGTTAGTTTCTGAAGTTTCCACTGACCTTAAATTGAAGAGTGTATCCGGGGCGTAAGGCCAGGTCCCTGGTCACAGCCACCCTGTCCCCATCAGAGCGCCCAAACACCATGGCAGAGGGAGTTGGGGCACAGAAGCTGTTGTTACTTTCTCTCTCCATGCCTTCATTACCGAGCATCAGCCAGACACTCATCTGGTTCAGGGGGTAGTCGAATGCTGGCTTCTCGTAAAAGTTCTGTGCAGACAGAAGACAGCGGAGTTTTACTGTTGTTTTCGTGGTAATATTTATCAGTGTCTGCAGCAGAACGGATTACTCATACGATAAATGGATACACCTCAAGGGGGATTTTAGGATTTTTAAGATTTTATAGTTGCTCTATCTGAGTTTGGTTGACATTTTCCATTACAGCAAAAGAAATACTATCTCAGGAGTAGGCCAAAGCTGCTGCACGAGGTCAAAGCACAGACGACAAGCTACACAGAAGAACTCCTCAGACTGATTCCTGACCTGTGGTAGGGTAGGATTGGCCATGGGGATGATGTGTTTCTCCCTTTCAGACAAAATGATGACATCATCAATTGCCCACTGGTCGTAGCCCTCCCCGGAGTGAAGAGGCTGCCACCAGCGGAACCTGGTGGACGGTGTTTTAGAGGCCAAGGGAAGCTCATAGTGGACAAAGCTGTAAAAGAGAGTAGACAGATGTTTCTCATCACAGCAACTTTAAAAATACTCTTTTCCCACAAGAACTACAATAAACTGTTAAAGCACATCTTTCATCATCTTTCTTCATCCGCAGGTTTCTCACCGAGGCTTGGTGAAGTCAGTGAAGTACATCTCGGCAATGAGGCCCCAGCTAATGCCTCCATCGTTGCTGTACTGCAGCAGAACTCCTTCCTCCCGACTGTCTGCCTGGTTGCACTCGGCCCAATCTCCACCCACCCGCAGGTAGAACTGCACAAACTCGGCCCATTCAGTGTCCAGGTCCCAGCTCACGAGCTGCCTCAGCCCAGCCTGACAACAACACACACGTACAATTGTACATATTAAGCAAGAGACAATCAGCTTCAGGTAGGAGCTGTATACTGTAGAGTGTGTTATTGTTGATGAGGAAGTGTCCCACTTATGCTGATCAAAATATATTTTACATTGTTTGTGTATTTTCACATATAATTCTCTTTAAATAGACACTTTGTCAGTCATTTTGTATGCAAACTTGGAGTGGGGAGAAGCTGTTTTTGTAAGAAGCAGCTTTCCAGCTGTGGCTGCTACAACATGTGACAACAGATGTGCAGCTGCCTGAGAACCGTGCACCTCCTCCATCCAATCAGAATCATGTTCTCTACGGAGCTGATTGTATGATTAAATTAAATCCATACACTTTCAGGGTACAGGTTGTTCAGAGTTCAAATGGCAGCAGTATTTGGAAGTAAACACTAGAAAGTAATCAGACTCTCCGCCAAGTTGGCACAATTCTCCAAACTGATCATTTTAATAACACAAATTAACCACATTTCTAATCTGGATCTAGATTTGCGCCAAAACACACAGCGACAAAGACCGGATTCATTTGCGAAATGGCAAAAATATGAATTGGTTTAAATATTCTTGCAGTGTTTAGAAACAGTTTAAAAAGTTCCCACTGTGTATCTGCACCTGAATCTGGATTTGACGAAAAATTGCTTTGTTCCTTTGCCTGCGGCACAATGCTCCACTAAATATCTCTTTAATCTGACAAATTTAAGATCACTCGATACCCTTATCAAACAAAATAGACCAAAAAAAATTACAATTGTTCTACCTTGCTAAAGTACAGGGACGATCCAGATGAGACCACCCCGCAGCCCATGTCAGGTGTGACCACCTCTCCACCTATCACCTCCTGCCATGTGGCCAGCAGTGCATCCTGGGACTCAAAGTCAGAGAGCACGCTGGAGGAGAGGGGGGAGGAGGGCTGGCAGTCTGTTCCAGAGAAACCATCATCACACCTAAAAGAGAAGACAGTGGCTGAACTTCTTTCTTTTGTTCATCTGTGCTTTAATACTACGTCCCACAAGCACATTTTAAAAAACAGCAACAGGAAAATTGTGAATGTGAAAACATTAACCTGCAGTGCCCATGGTCACACCAGCCATGTCCATGGCACATGTTAGGACACTGCTGGCCGATGTAGATGTCATCCAGAGCCCACTCATCCTGCTCTCCATAGTAGTTCTGGATCCAACGGAACCGAGTCGCACTGGACCTGAATATAGAAGATATATTCACATCAGTTAAATCTGATCATGAAGTAATCCAGAATATTTCACAACTGTGAAACTATTCACACAGTCAAGGCAAAACATATTGGACATAAATTGAAGGAAAAAAAAAAAAGCAATATCTTTGTGTAACTGACTGCTCAGTTAAACTGATTAACTTGGTCATTCATTGATAAAGGGCATAAGATTGTCTGAAAAATCACGATTGCTGTCAACCACATCATGTTCTGGGAGATAAAGATTAACCTTATCACATGTGTACACATGTATTTTCCTGTGTATGTGTGTGAACATTGTGCAGTTGTGTGAAATAATGTCACAGAGAAGTCGTCATCATCTGTTAAATGCAGGATGTGAATGTGTGTGCAGTGTAGTTACAAGCTTGTGTGGTGCATGCTGTTTGCTGTATGTGCAGCAGTGACAAATGGCGGCAGCAGCTAGCGCAGATAGTCAGGTATATTGGGGGTTATATAGCACAGTGGTTTTGTGGTCTGCTGCTTTGGTGACCCATATCAACTCAGACCACCTCGTGATCATCCAGACCTGGCCACGACTGTTTTATTATCATTTACTGCCATGACCCTCTGACCTCTCATCACACACTGCAGGAGATTAGACCACCGTTATTTAGGAGCTGGGAAGGAGAATGAAATGGAGGTGGAGGTCACGGTGCTCAGTGTGGAAGGTTTATGTGATTATTTGAGTTGATATATGTGTGAGCTGTCGCTGTAACAGTACATTTATGTCTCATGTTTGGCATGAGGTGACTAGGACGGTATGGGACTTAGTTCAGTTCTCTTGGCCCTTTAAGCTGAGTAATTGTTCATATAATAGCTCTTGTAAGCCTTACGCAATGTAATGCATAAGTCTTTAAATGTTAAATTCATGTTCACAAGAAGAACATGAATTTAACATTTAATATTGTATAAGCAGCTGTAAGCTAAACCACACCAGTCGGATTGGACAAGTTCATACAGCTAGTATCACTGGTATGGCAAATACAAGAGCTTCAGGACCATATCATATCATTAGATAACTATAAATGTCTAGAAAATTATAGCAACACTTGATAAGAAGCCAGAAAATGTATGACAGTACTGTTCGATCCAAGTCAGGTGACAATCAGGTGATCTGGACAGAGAGGAAACCACACTTACATGTGAACAGTGTTTTGTAGAATGTCTGTCCTGGTAATGTAAATCAAGTGGAATGGTTATGTGGAAAAGAATGTCCCAACGGGGACAATAAAGTCTAAATCTGAAATCTAAATATAGCTCAGGAAATGGTCATATGTAAACACATTTGTAATAGCAGCACCCAAGTATGTCTGGCTAAAACAGAGGTGCAAATTCTTCTCCACAACATTGTTATGTGGCTACCTCCCCATACTCAGTCACACTAAACACAAAGTGCTAGAACCTGGCTGTAAAACTTCTTCACATCTGCACAGGTTTGCAAATAGGTTTGATCAGCACAGCAACACTGCCGTTTGTTTTTATTAGAGTGCATATTAGATGTAAACGGTCCATAAACCACTCCAAATTTTGGACACTGTTGAAATAAATAGAAAGAAATTATATCTCTTGTTTTGCCATCTGCTCCGAGAAAAACACCAGACCACAACCACAGCAAATATTTGCAGTAGATGCGTGTGTGTTTGGGGTGAGTTTTGTGAATCACAGTGCTGCAGGAAGTAATTTCCTTGTTCGCGTGCATTAAAACTGTGGCATGGAAAATGCTAAGTGTTAATAGCTGTACACCGCTGTGAACAGAGCCTGCTCTCATGTGCAGCCTTTTTAAGACCTGTTTGATGTGGAGTAGTCTTTGCAGGTGTCCGTACCTGTTTATGGATGGATGTGAGTGATGGGTGCGTGTCTATGTGTGGACATGGAGCCATTAATAAGTAAGAGCTTTCCTGCTTTATATCTTTATATGATGAATCTGGCTGCATTCTGGGCACATTATGCTTGTTAACTGCCAGAAACAGCATAAAACTAAGATCAGAGAACACACTGTCTCGAGGGGCAGTTTGTGAATCTTTTCTTCTACAGCCATTGTACATGTGCTGCTTACCATGTCTTCTGAGGCAGAGACAGAGTGATGCGTCTCCAGTCTTTGAACTCTGATGGGTGGTAGACACTGGGAGCTGTAAACTCAGAGCAGCTCGGCATGCCAGGTAGACAGGCCTAGGTAAAAGAAATGAGGCGTTTCATTACGACATGCCCTATATACTTTATGATTACTCAGAATTCATTTTCCATTGTGGGTTGTGTTTCGTAGTAAAATTCTTAAAAAACAGCATACTGCAGATGCACCATAAGGCTCCATCAGCCACACAATATATGCATATAAAAGACTAATGCAGGATTACAGTATCTCTGACCTTGAACACTGGAAGACGGGCAAGAATTAACACTACGGGACATTCAGTGAGTTACACACTGCACTTGCCAGATGACTGCATTTTCATGCACATGGGAGAATTAGAGAGAATTCACTGATGGAGGACTCATTACGCTCTATTCAATTCCAAAAGCAATAAAACTCTTGGCAGATACTTTGGTGCTTTATGAATATTTATGAGCCAGTTACGATCACAGAAAATCTTTGTTGAATCATGGGAAGATAATCTGCTTGCTGATTCAAGTATTGCCATGTATTTGCTGATAGCAGGATGATTAAAAGTAATTGTGATAATTTCTCATCTGAAACAAAGTGCCACATTTAAAGGCATTATTTACATATTATCACGGAGCCACTAATGGGTAAATCAATATTCATGATCATGAATAAATGATATGTTTCCTTGTGTCTCTCCAAAGCGACTTCTACGAGTTTTAGTCCTAAACAAAGGTGTGCATCAGGCTTTGAAAACAAAAGGAACTGATGTGAACAATTACTAACTGCAACATGGAGGGGGTGAAGGTGAATGCGCTCTCCTCACCTCTTTGACCAGGTGCCAGGTGAGGCCGTGATTGGTGGAGAACTCCAGACGGACCTGAGTGTCGATGTGAGGGGAGGGCTCGCGGCCACAGCCCATGACCAGTGAAAACTGCAAACTATAGGAGGCTCCAATCTGCATTGACTGTGTTTCCACATAACGGATACTGGAGCCAGGGCTGGGCTCACCAGAGAAACTAGAGTAGAAATGGAGAAAGAGGAGACATCATGTTTTATGTAAGTGCAGAACTTTTATGTGATTTTTGAATTTTTACTTGAAGAAATAAAAAGAACAAAAACATGAGTTGCTAATGACTGTTATAAAAAGCAACCAAAATTTGATAAATGTTTAACTTTTCAAATACATTTGGAATCAGTGGAAAAACCACAAAACCAGAAAATGATTCACTTTAAAAGCAATTGCAAAAATAATGGACAGTAGAGCACTGAAATCACATACCTGAGGGTCCAGTCATGTTGGCAGTAGGGCTGAACATGGCCAAGATAGAAGCCAAGACTCTGGGTGACATCCAGCACATTGCTAAAGTCAAGACTTATGGTGTTGAACAGCACAGAGGTCATGCTGATTTCATCCAGGGCCCACACATCGTGGCCTCGGCCTGAATGGTATGGCTGCCACCAGCGGAACTGCACGCCAAACTTACGAGCGCCGGACGGGAGTTCAACTGACACAATCCTAAATAAGGAGGAGTAAAATGGTTAGAATGAACCTTGTTGAGAAAGTGAAATTAGGTTATGAATTACCTAAAACATGTGGTGGGTAATCTGGAACAAAAAACAACCATTGGACATAACAACAAGAAGGAAAACAGTTGTAAAGTGAATGTTCTACTTTGAGGCAGTGACTGGTCATCATTGGAAACACTCAGACATGTTTTGAGAATTCAACAATCAAAGATTTAAAAAAAAAAAGAAAGAAAAAGAGAACTGCTTATAAAAGCGATTACGAGGACACTACTAAAACAGTCTATAAAAAATAAGAAGGCAGGTATTATGAGTTGCATCAGTGTGTTGTTACTGTTGCACAACGAAGCAACTGTAATAAAAGTGAAATATACTTGTGCATAAAGCCAAGCAAGTCAGCTGGAATTATTCACACAGGCTGACTGAACTGTGACTCAGGTCTGAGTTAGATCAAAATCCCACACATGCACAGTGTGCTGTTTGTAAATAATGTACATTTGGGCCACATTTATTAATCAGTTCTGATGCAATGCACTTATGAGTGCAGCATGTTGTGTCACGTGTCCTACAGCACACTCCGTTATCCCACAAAGACCTTTTTTGTCTCTTTTTGTGATTCTTGTGACAAGATGTTTCTTGCAAATGTTGTTACAGTTAGAACACGCACTTGTACATTGTACCAGATAGTTGCCCCTGACTCGCTGCCCCCTGCTGACCTCTCTAGTACTGATAAAGAGCCCTGAGACACAGACTAGGCGGCTGGAATGCAGCCCACTTTGTCTTCATTACACACAAAGATGTCACTAAATGACTCAATGGGTCCCAGCAGCCTACATGTCCAGCACACCATTAACCGTGCAAATGTGTGTGTTAATGGAGTCATTGTGTCTCCATGGAATCATAACCATATGAGGCTGTGCACACACCTCATATGCACGCTAAATATAAAAAGTACCTTGGCTCATGGAAGCCTTGGTATGCATAGTGCTGCAGCAGGGTCCAAGTGATCCCGTTGTCTGACGAGTAATGCAGCAGGACGCCCTCTCCTGGCTGGTCTGGAGCAGGGCACGAGCTCAGGATGCTACGACTGCCCAGTCGAAGAGTGAACTGTAGGTACCTGCAGGGAATGAAAGGGAGAAAATGGGAGGGGGGGAGATGAAAGGAAGAAGTAGTAGAGCCGGTTGGGAAGAGCAGGAGGACAAAGGTTGAGACACACAGAGTGTACAAGAAGGGAAATGACAGAGAAAGGTAGAAAAGGGCAGTTTGATAAATGAGACCAAGGACCGAGAGTGTGTTCAGGAAGGAGAGTTGAGAGAGAGAGGGGGGCAAAAGGATAGATAAACAGACAGTCATGCAGAGTGAAGAGGTGGGAGGGAGGTGGATGATGGATGAGATGATTAAATGAATGAGGACAAAATTAGATGGGAAGAGTGCGGCAGAAAAAGTAAGAGATAGCAAGAGTGTGAATGAGAGTCAGAGTTCACATCCATGTATTCATGTCAATAGTCCTAATGCAGCATGAGCTTCTGTCTTCTCATGTTCATCTATGTTTTGGCAGACATATTATCATCTATACTAATGTAATATTTATTATAATTTCCTTCATCTGTCTTAGGCTGCCAGTCACCCCCCCAGCTCTCTCTGTCCTTGGTTGAGTTGTGCTTTCATTAGCGGTGCAGTTTCCTCTGTCAGGCAGCTGTTCACTCAATCAGCCAGGAAACTGGCATTAAATATGGCCATCAGGTGGCACACAGAGAGCCGCAACAGGCATAATCAATCTAACACAGATGCCATATCTAACTTCATCGTTCCCTCTCTATCTTTCTCTCCCACATTTTCATCCTCTCCTTTCATCTCTTCTCTCATCTGCAGTCCTCCCCATGATCGCAATCCATCTCCCAGAAGAGAAACACAGAATATGACTGAACGAGGGGTGGACAAAGACGGAGACAGAATAGATGGCTGCCGGGAACATTTACAATATCAATCAGCGGTATAGGCACATAATGAAGACAAGTCACAATTTTAGAGTGTAATCTGATTACAAGATCAGCAGAATCACAATCTGCTTGTGCGCATGCTGATCATGTTTGTTTGGATAAGAGCAGTCATGTATATTCCCTGATGTCTCTGCTTATGTTTATACGGAACAGGTTTTGTTTTCACGCTCTATATCAGCGCTACCATTACCTGGCCTGGGAACTGTCAAGTGGAGCAGTGACCAGATGTCTCCTGCTGTCCCTGTTGAAGACCAGAGCTTTTCCGCTGGCAAGCACCCCGCAGCCAAAGCTGACTTCAGCCCCACGTAGCGAGGAGAAGCTGTGGTAGGATGAGAGGCGTGGACTGGAGAAACCCTCAGACAGGAAAGCTGGGAAGGTCTGGGAGGCAAGTTCACAAGCTGGACCACTGAATCCTGGATCACATCTGGGAGAAATAGAGAGTTAGGAGAGGAGAGGAGAGGAGAGGAGAGGAGAGGCGACAAAGACAGGAGACATTAAAGGTGTGAAAGATATAAATGAGAAAAAGAAGACAGGCTTAATGAAAGTCCATTAATAAGTCATAAACATAATACAATTTGATTAATTTTGAATGGTGATTGGTGCTGTGAGGCGTTAGGTGGGTGAGCAGACTCATTTTGAATTCAACTGGTTTAATAAAAAGCGGATCCTTACTTGCAGCCTGTGCGGGAACAATGTCCTCTTCCAGAGCAGAAACGAAGGCAAGCTGGACCAATATACACTAAAAACAAATAAAAGCAAGTTAAGTTTTTTATTGCAAATACAGAATTTTATGTATTTATTTCACTATAATAAGATGTTTGTGACCTCAGACACACAGTGTTTTATCTTGTTAGAATAAAGCTGTAAATATATTGTTGGTACAAGATGTAACTTCTAGATGAAAACAAGTGAAATGTTGTGTCTTGTGCAGACACCATGTACACTTACACACTAAATGTCACCTTGTGTCACTTTATACATCAAACTGCATCAAAGATTTTTACTTTTGTATTTCTATTTCTTGTTTTGTTGCATAAGGTATTGCTATTCTGTCATTTTATCCTAATCTTATTCCCTGCATTGTCTACTTTTTGGGATTTGAATAAGTAAAGGCATTCATTGGAACATGTGACAAGAAAAATCTGGAGCCTTAAACCAATAAAGACAAATACTTTAAAACATGTGACCTGTATGTGTAGTTCTCACCATTGTCTACAGCCCACATGTTGCCTGCTCCAGTGCCAGACTGCTTCCAGCGAAACCGAGTATTTTCTGTCAGGGCAGCGTTGGGCAGAGGAATAGAGATTCTGGTCCATCTGAGGAGACAAAAGACAGCGTATTGATACAACAACCTGTACAATTACAAACACAATCGCATACACAGAGACCTGCACGCTCGTTTATACCCGCTGTAGTTGTCAGAGGAGTAGACGGTGCTGTGAGGTAGATGAGGTCCAGCACAGAGCTCCGGCAGACACTCGGTGTGGAGAAGAGACCAGGAGCGACCGTGGTTGGTAGAAAACTCCAGAGTGACGCTTAAGAAAAGGAACAGAGGACATCTTATCTCAACATCAAACAACACCCCAACAACAACTCAGAATCAAACAAGAGGAAACGCTGCTTTCTGAGACTCCACTGTGAGCTACATTTGTAGCTTCAAAGGACCACAGCAGTTGGATTTAAATATTTAGAAACACATTCTTGACAAACTCCTTGAATTTATATATCGTATTCTTAAAGACTATCTGAGTCGAGCTTTCTCTTGATGCTGCTGTTTACAATCACCATGGCGAGTTTCCTGTGTGCAGCAGTTGCCAATCTTAACAACAAAATAACTGAGAGACCCTGGGGTGTCTGACATGCTGTGCTGGAGTCTCCTTTGTTGCTGCCCAATTTCATGAATTTGACTGAAAAATTGGACATATTTTCACATAAAAGCGCTGCCTAACCCAGTTTAAAATGTAGCACACCTGTTGGCAGGCTGGTAGGAACCACAGCCGAGGTTGATGGAGAACTGAGCAACGTGTGTGTGGGTGCCAGGCAGCACAGGGAGCAGCTGCATGAAGTCCACGGCCCACACGTGACGGTTGGCGCCGCCATGTGACCGCTGCTCCAGGCAGAACTGGGTGACCGGTGTTTGTAGCTCAGTTGGCAGCGCCACCGATACCACCGCAGGAGTCTGACAGAGGAAAGATAGGGGATAGAATGAACAGAGCAGAACAAAGCAAAGACACCAACTGGGGCTGCAACTATAAGCATTACTATGATTGATTCATCTGCTTACTATTAGTCAGTTAATTAATTGTTTGGTGTACAAACTGTCAAAAAATGGTGCAATATCATTGTTTCTTTACAACCACAAGTCCCTAAAGGTAAAGATGATGCCAACTCTTCAAATTACTGGATATGTTTCACTATCAGTCCAAAACTCTAAAAGATATTCAGTTTACTATGACATGAGATAAAGAAAAGCTGTAAATCATGAGAGACGAGAAGCAGAAACAACTAGTATACTTGTTTAAAAATGACTTTCAATGGTTGCAAGTTGCTAATTTAATAATCAACAAATAGTTTTTGTGGAAAAAGAATATATAATATCTTAATATAACACGTTATTATATATTAACTACATATTTTTTTTATGATGAAAAATGGTAATGCACTGGTTTAATGGTCAAGAATGTTTCTAGGAGAAACATAATGACAGAAATGATAGCAACTATTAAAAGGTTCACTGATCCTGATCATAACTACCAAATAGTCATTGTTTTTATGGGGTAATAGCCCCTTAAATGCCAGGATATTTACATAATGACATCTTTTTGTTTTTATGAAAAGAGTGCTAATTACTATAGTGCTAAATTGATTTTTTTATTATCACAGTCAGGAATGTGTCATGATTCAATGTGTGTCAGTAATTAGAACCAACACTGATTTGATGCATTATCATTTTTTGTGTAGTGTCAGATTTTAAATAAAGACTGGGGACCAAAAAATGTACTCATCAGAAAAAACTGCCAAAAAAGTGCTATATATTGATGGTAGTCACTGGTATGCAGTGAAGCGACCACTTCAGGTCAATTATTGAAAGTTTTGGCATCGTCCTTTGTGTCGTGTTTGTGTACATGCTGCTGCATCTCACCCTGTACGAGGAGTATGGAAGAGTGTCGAGCACCACACGTTCTCTCCTGCCTTCAGACCTTCCGAACAGAATCACATCGTTCTCACGAGACTCTCCTGGATCACAGTCACCACCACCTACACAAACACACACTTCACTTTTTACTCTTGTGTAAAAATACTGGCAAAGGCTTCAGAAAGAACAAGACCATGACAGACAGATACTTTAAGTAAAGCTGCTGTTGTCTCACTCAAATAAATGACAAAGTGTGATGGATTTCTATACCCATGGTGAAGTAGAAGCGAAGGTTTCCATAAGATGTGGTGTCCAGGTAGGGGGTGCACACTCTTCTGCGGCCCTCCCTCTCAAACACTAGCGCTGAGCCCGACTCAATCTCTCCACACTGGGTCCCGTAGACGGCTCCCTCGATGTCCCAGCTGAGTAAAAAGACAAAAATTACTCTCAACACAACATCAACATCAAAATGCTACGTGTTTCTGTACAAAAACAAGTGGTGCCTAAAATTTACGAGGGAGTTTTTTAGTAACATTAATAATTCTAAAAACCAATCCATTTAAGCAATCATGTCACATGATGTATTAGTCCTAAAAGCATTACGTTCTCATTGGTAGCTGTGAAAGGCTAACAGACTTCATATAGCACAGCAGCAACACCAATTCATTCTTGAAAGTAAATTTATTAAAGAAGAAAAGAAAGCCTGAAAACAACAGGATAGATATGAATACAAATGGAAATTGTTTTTTTTGTGAATTTAAAGGTACTAAATTAGTCAAATATTAACCCCAAATGAGTCATTACTGTTCATAGTACACAGCAGATACATAAATTACATGATGCAAAGTGATGTTTATAGATTGCCCTTTTTTTACACAGCATGTCCCTTTGGAGTATTGCTGAAGTCAGGAACCATTGTTATAATCCATCCCTTGCTAATAAACAAGCACACATTGGCAGGAATATGGCATAAATCACCTGGAAGAGGACTTACACACACACACACACACACGCATGCACACACGTCAGTATTTCTGCACAGCGGACTGAGGATTCTCATTAGCCCTGACAGAAGTTGTGTCAGCCCTCTCCTGTGTTCCCCCGTCTCCCCTCCCAGTTTCTGTTGCTGTCCTCTTCCCTCTCCCACTGTTACTCTCTATTCTCTGCGTCTCTGTCACAGCCGGTGTTGGGTTAAATGACACTTAGTGAAGTGTACAATTACCACAAAAAAAAAATAAATAAAAAAATCTCCCTGCCTACCTCACACATGTGCCAGCCCATGACGCCTGATGGGTGAGAGCTTGCATGCAGTGCAGCATGTTGGCTTGCTGCAGAGAGGTGTGAGGGTGTGGGGCGGCTGTAGAAACACACTCCTGTTTGAGGTCCTTCTCATTAATGGAAAAACATACTGACAGACTTGGTGCATGAAGCCTGTTAATTACTCTCTGGCAGTAACGCTATCTATCATCTCTCTTCTTTTATCTCTCTACTCGTGCAGTGCTTCAGACAGTGCTTCCATGCACTCTGCTGTCCAGTGTGAGTGTGTGTGTGTCTCACTCTGAACAGATGGACTGTCATCTCCATAGCAGTCAGAGACATGGCGTTCACCTGTGTCAACCCCCGAGCATGACTTGAACTTGTGTAACGCACTGCGTGTCTCATCACTTGACATATGACTAGTGACATGCGTCAAAGCACTTGCATCGAGCAATATCTGAGTGCTGACGCCCTCACAAAATCCACCCGCTCTGCTAACTTCCCAGCAAATACGAATTCCGACGCTTAAATCAAATTTACCATCCAAACAGGCCTCACATTCATTAAAGATAATGTTTTTATTGGATAATTCACTTAGATTACAGTTTAAGAGTCTTCTGGCTCCCGTTAAAGCCTTTATGGTTTGGCTCGGTTGTATATTTTCAATCCTTTAATGCCATAAAAGATTCTGGTCTGGTGGCCAAGTTAAGTTTTATCATTTAAGCTTCATTGGACCAAACTCCCCCTTCAGTATCAGGTCAGCTGAGTCGGTGCCACATTTTAAAAAGCTTTTAAAAATCTGTATAGACTGGCATTTGAATAATATATGACTCCAGTGTGTTTTGTTGCTTGTATTATCTAGAGTCATTTGTCTAGTTTGACCTTTCCCTGTAATTGTTTTGCTGTACTTGTGAAGCACTTTGTTTCTGTGGTTTTGAAAGGTGCTATAGAAGAAAATACATCAAATTATTCAGTACGGAGGATTGGAGATGAAGTGAGACCAACTTTTTCACTTACTTTAAGGGTGGGCTCTCAAAGTCTTCCTCCCAGTAGCTCCTTCCCTCCTCCCGGTGGAGGTCAACGTCTCTGGTGGAGGCAAAGCTGTGGCCAGCTGCCTCTCCACCATGGAAATACAAGGCGTTCCCCTCGGACTGACAGGCATGCTGGACAATAAGAACACAGGTTCAAAAAAGGGACTTAATAACTTGTAAATCCATATTCTTATTATGAATAAATGCTTTCCTTCTGCTCTAAAATTGAAAACACATATGACTATGAGGTTTATTTTGTCCTTACATTGGAATTTAAGTAAGTTAAGTTATATCTTTCAAGCAACCGCAAGTTTCTACCACATTTTCTAACCAAAGGTCTGAAGGAAATCCACGTGTAAATGTAGGAAATCCATAATAACGTCTAGTGGTATATGGGTGTACCTTGACGGTAGCTCCAGGGAAGAAGAGCCAGTTTGCAGTGTCTGGAGGATCCAGGTTGTCCTCCATGAGGGGGACTCTGTTGGCAGCATTGACCAGCAGCACATTGTCCAACCCCCAACAGGACTCATAGCCTTCGGGGCCTTGGGGGGTCTCCTGAGACCAGCGGATACGAACGCCATCAGCTCTGGAGGAATGTGGAAGGGGAAGCAGATGGACGACGGTGCTACTGTTGGTCGGAGCCCTAGTAGAGAGGAAAACATACAAAATGCTGATAAATGTGGATGTGGTGGCTGTGGTTATGTAATTACGTGTTCGATGTTTCGTCATTAATCATCACAATATGGCTGAAATAACCAAACATGGAGACACACTGCATGCTTCTTATTACGGGGTGAAGCTAAGAGACAAAAACCAGGTTTCAGAATGAGCTCAAGTGTTTAGTCAAAGGCTTAGCATCCACTTACTGCAGCCAAATATTGTAGTTAGTAGACAGTAGCATTACATTATGTCTATGTTTGAAAACTAATAACACAGAAAGAGGCAGGGAGAGAGGGATTAAAAAAACAGGTGGATCATCGAGACACAAACAGGAGAGGAATGACAAATTAAGAGGGGGAGGTGTGAATGAGGTAGAAGAGAGGGCGGGTGTTCATAACAGATGGAAGGACTGTGGGATGGATGAGGAGAAAGAGAGAGAGAAGAGAGAAAGACCTGATCTTCTCCAGCGTGATCCAGTCATCCGAGGTGTTGGCGTTACCACTTAGGCTGTATGACACAGTGATGCTGGGGTCTGAGTAACTGAACCGGCAGGAGCCTGAGCCTGGGGAATAAAAACACACACAGAGGAAGGACATATATGATCATTTATACACTCCCGGTGAAGGAATGGCTAAATAAAATGCCAGCTTCCTTTTTCATCATTTGGAATTTCTATCAGCAGGGCGGCGATCTTTTGTACACGTAGGGCAGAAGCCAGACGTTGCTTCTTCCAACCAAATACTCCATCACTGCATCCGTTATCCAGGTGGAAAATGATGAGTAAATAGTGTCACGGTGGAACTAACTAGGGCTCAGACACACCAGGATGCTATATGATGGGGTTGGACAGAGGTGAGAAGGGAGAGACTAAAAACAATAACCAACCACAGGTAGATACGGTTGTATCTGCATATGCGTTCTCACACTCCTTTCCGTTTGCAGAGGGACTGTAGTATTGTGGTATTTCAAATTGTGCTGTTGCGTGGGTGCCGTGGGAGCAGTTGGGGTCAAAGGTTGCTAATGGAGGAAGCAGGTAACCCCCAACGTCCCCACCTTTCCTCCCCCCTCCACTGCTCTCCCCCCCCCTCTCCTCCCACACCACCTGACATTGTGTAGTGTCCAAGCCTAACAGCGCTCTGCTACGCCGATCCATCCCCACTGGATACAGCCGTGCATTAACCTGCGGCCACTTCACCGCGCCACTCGACTGAACTGCTCCGTACACAACACTGCTGCGACGCAAACTCATATTAATGACCTTCAAATGAGAGTGCAGCCAGACAGAATGAGAGAAGGTAAAAAAAAAAAAAAAGAGAAAGAGAAGTATAGGAGGGGGGTAAGGGTAAGAGGTTATTGCTCTACATTATGTACTTTTATTTTCTTCCCAGTCGCGTTCCCATGAGAACTGGCGGATGCATGTAATGGACATGAAAAATACAACACCTCTAAAAACTCTGCCATGGCCTTCTGGGTGTCTTTCCAGAATATAGTAAATCATTCATTATTGTGATAGAGGGAGAGGGAGAGAAGAAACACAGAAATATAGTGTGTAGCAGCTGGCTTACTAACATGTAACAGGACAAGAGATGCTTGTTTCCTTGAGGATGACAAAGAGATCTATTGTCCTGGCTGGCTAAGTCCATTGCACACGGTGCTAATATGTCTTAAAAAAGGTCTCCTTCATAAATGTGCTATACAAATCTGTCAATGTAGTGTTTGCAGTGCAATGCGGTGAGATTCAATACTCACCCAGGGCGAACTGCAGGACGGAGGCTGTGCTGGTGTTGAGAGGTACAGTGGTCTGAGGAGGATACATAAGACAGCTTAGAATATCACCCATAAATAATAATACAAGAGGGGGAAGCACATGATTTATTGCGCTAAAGTAGTAATTTAAAAGTAATCTTAGGCCCTGTCCACACGCACAAGAGTATCATTCAAAAGCTGGCTTTTTCTGTGTGCTTTGGACTTTCATCTGCAGTTTTAAGTCACTGAAAACTGAGCTGTCTAGAAACTGTTTCCAGGGTAAAAATATTCAGAAACTTTGTAATACTTAGGCAGAGAAAACAGATTTTTGGCTTGTGAGAGTCAGCGTGTGTGCTGTTATCTTCTGTGTTTACATTCGGTGGATTTTTGTGCATCAGCGGCTGAGACCAAAGTAGCACTGGTACTAAACTTGCTAAGAGAACTTTTTCCACATTTACATATACAGTAGTGACTTGATAATCCGACACTAAATGTAAAACCTTCTTTCATGTTGGATAGCAAGGCTGTTGGATTGTCAAGACGGAGGTTGAAATATAAGGAGGGCTTGATACTTGAAGGGTAATTTGTTGTTTATATTTATTGTTTATCGCTGTAATAAACTATCTACATATATGATATTGTTATGGTGTCATAACATGTCACATTGTTTAATACTTCAAAGAACTTCAAAGCCCCAAACCAATTCTTCCTGTGTTCCACACATGTAGAGTTGTTTACTAAAGGACTGATGCAAACAACAAAAAATTCCTTATATAAAGTCTGTTCCAAAAAGAGCTTAATTAGTTGGGCAAACTCACTCAATAAGTGGGACTAGTGTATTGTTAGAACACTATGCATCACTGGATTTCACACCTAATTGGTCGGTTCTCTTGTGCACGGGCCCGTCGGTTGACATCAAAGGTGAGTAAATCTGTCTGATTGTTAGGTCAGATAATACGCCATTATGCTTATTTGTGACATAAGGTGTCATGTTGGAGTCGTACTCCAAGGCTGTTGTTATGTTCAGGCTATTTTTTATGGGTTCCGTTCGTTTTCCCTAAAAACCTGTCGGATAGCAAGATTTTCGGATTGTTAAGGGTCGGAATGTCGTGACTGTACATGTGTAATTATTATTCCATATTGTATAAAACAGAGGCAATAGAACTACTCAACACATATGATTCCCCACTTTCTTGATGCATCATTTTCCAGAGCCAGTAAAAGCTTTTTTTCAGGTTTCTAATTACCCAACATGACGCTCCAATGAGGGTTATGTTGGTGCTTATTGTTTCAGGCTTCACTTGACAACCCTTCAATCTTGTTTCTGATGTGAATTGACAGTTTTTTTGAGAACAAAGGAGGAAAAATTGCATTATATAACATGCCTGTGCATGTGTGGACAAGGCCTTAAACAGCGATGTCAGGCACTCCTAACCTGCCTAAAGACATTTCATTTTTCATTTAATACTATCAGAAGAATCAAATTTATTATATATTTATGTATAAATGTGTGTTTTAGCGTGTGTATATGTGTGTTTGTGTGCGACAGACGCAAATAGGTTGACAGGCGGTGTGTGTGCGTGAATGTATGCTGTCACTGCTGATGTTGCTGTATTTGTGACTATCTATGTGTAAATGTGTCTCTGTTTTTGGATGCGCACGCTTGTTGCACTTGACAGAAGAGCTGCCAGGCAGCGGCATCAAACATTTGGAACAGTGACAGACAAAGCAAATGCTTATCAGAGAAGTAAATAGAATCACGAGGCACTAAACACTTCTCTGCTGCCGACTGGCTTTCATCTCCTACAGCAGAACAAACAGTTTGAAATCAACTTTATAAAGATGCAAATAGGACATGAAAGAGTTTGATAAGCAATTATGAGTGTAAGTGTGTGAGTCTCTGTGCCACACTGTACGTCAGGCTCTTTCTCTTCAGTTACTACTGTACTGTAAAACAGGCACATTCCTGTGTCCTCCTTCAGTTTCACTTTTAAATGTAATACTTTGCATGCAATTCATAAACTTATGTGTCCTACAGCTGCATAAGAAATTTATTTTGGCTAAAGCTTCTAGACTAGAAATCCATTAACGCCAAACAGGTGCGGCAATATATTGAATTGGCAGCTGGAGATATATGAAAGAAAGCTTAAGCAGTTACACACACATACACTATATTATTGCAATCTGCTGACACAAAGAATAAAAACTGAACAAAGAAATCATGAAACACTAATGTGCATCTGCTTTTTTCTATCCCCACACGTCTTAAGCAGGGTTTATTATCTTTTTTTTTTATTAAGTCATGCTGTGCCTATCCACTGCAGACAGATCAAATGCATGTGTGATTTTGTTTCATCTAAGCTTGCTTTCATTAATTAGCAGTGGTCATAGCAGTGGATGAATGTTTGGAATATTTTACCTAGATTTTGCTCTCACTATAGATCAAACAGGTAATAGTAAACTGCAAGATATGTTATTTGGTTTATTGCTGAGAATTCATCCTCATAATCCCCCAAAATTTATTTCCATCCACTAAAACCAGGTCAGACAAATTTTCCTTCCTCTACCGCAATCAAACATCTCCTGCTTAGCTAGAAGAGTGAGTATGTGTATAGCGTTATGGCATAGAAAGATTTAAATATTTGTCTCCGCTGTGGTTACAGCTAGTATGTTATAATTTACAGTCAATGTGGTTGTGGTGACTGAGTGGTTGGATTGGATGTATGGTCAATGGGCCGTAAAATGCACAGTGGTTGCGCTGTGGTCGGACATGGCAGTTACCAGCTCTCGCTCTCCGAAGGGTTCACAGAAAGTGACCGCTCTGCCATGCATCAGTACACCGCACTGCTCTCCCACCTCACAGTTACTGCACTCAGACCTGAGAAGAGAAGAGAAGAGAAGAGAAGAGAAGAGAAGAGAAGAGAAGAGAAGAGAAGAGAAGAGAAGAGAAGAGAAGAGAAGAGAAGAGNAGAAGAGAAGAGAAGAGAAGAGAAGAGAAGAGAAGAGAAGAGAAGAGAAGAGAAGAGAAGAGAAGAGAAGAGAAGAGAAGAGAAGAGAAGAGAAGAACAAAAATTCAAGTTCCAACAAAAACAAGCATCTAGGTGCAGCACTGCAGATGTGGTGATAGTGACGGCACCCCAAGACTACAAGAGGACTTGCAACCTTTTCACCTACCAGATACTTGGGTCGAGCTCTCCTTGGAGGTTGGAGTCAAAGTCGTCACGCAGCAGAGCATGTTTCCCATGGAGCTCCACTAAACACATGCACCACATGCTCACAGTTAGAGACAACCTGTACCCATACTTTTCACGTAGTAGTTACCTGCGTTATTATGATATTAAAAGAGAAAGACATAACAACAAGTAATGAAATGCACACTCACCAAGACTAGGTCTCAATGGAGACTCAGTTGGAGCTGAAACAGACAAAGAACAGAATAAAGGCTGTGAGTTAAAGGTTTGCAACTTAGGCTATGTTCAGACTGCAGGACTTCATGCTCAATTCAGATTTTTTTGTGAGTTCGTTTACATTTCCAATTAATGCGACTTGTGATCTCCTGTGTGAACTTTACACGATCCAAAAGTATCCCGCATGCACAGAAAAGGATACAACAATGTCACATGCAGCGAGCGCGCTCAGTGTTTGCGAAAGTGAACATGGATGGTTAACAGTAGAGTGTATCTTGCGATTTTAAAGTTTTGTCCAACCAAAGAAATCTCGCTTTCCCTCCATTGACTGGACTCCACATTATCGTCTGCCATGTTTTTCTTCCCGCCTACTTGAATACACTACAGTGACGTCGTGTATCCACGACGTGTAGGTCGGATAAATGCGACCAGGCCATGGCAAAACATCAGATACCTATCGGATTTAGGACCACATATCCAAGTGATCTGGGTCACATTTGAAAAAATCGCATCTGTGTTGTTCAGACTGTCATGAGAAGATCAGATACAGGTCGCGTAGGGGCAAAAAAAATTGGATTTGGGTCATTTTAGTCTGCTGTCGGAACATAGTCATATTGTATCTACAGGTGTAGTCCCATGGCAGTCTTGGGTCTTTCATGGGCAGATCTAGAGCTGGAACCGTGCATGTGCATCTACATGTTAGCATAGGGATAGGAGTAAATGTACAGACCACACAGACTGTTCATATGTGTGCTTTGCTATGTTAATTGCACAGTTACAGTATGTATTAGTTAAGAGCTGGGAAACGCCACCAATCTTAGATCATCTCTAAGCGAAACAAACTTTCTCTGTGTCCTGGCCGACCATGGCCGCAGTGTTCTGGCTACTGATGGTAATTCCTTTCGGTAATGAAAGGCCGGGCCGCTGTGATTAATGGTTCAATGGCAATTAACCGCCATCCTCCCCAGAGGCGCCTGTGTGCTGTAATCTGTAGCCACTGCCTAGCTAACACACTCAACCATCAATCTCTCCCAGGGGATACACAGCGTTGAGAAGAGGCAGGAGGTGAATGAAGTGGGGTTGTGAGCGTTAGGACATAATGAATCATCAACAGGTTTAAAAAAAAAAGGAAAAAGGAAAAAAAGAAGGTCTAACTCAATTACTGAGAACACTTGGTAGAATACAGTCTGAGTTCACGTTTTAGCAAAATGCCATGAAGAGGCTGAGTGCGGGTGTGGCCTTTCTTTGTGCTGGAATAGGGAAATTTAAAACTTAATAAATAGAACTAAGAATTATTTTGATTGATTAATTTGGTGGAAAGAATGTTTTACTAGGTAGTGGGGGAAAAAAGCAAAGTAGTGCAGACTTGCAAGTTTCAAACTTAGGAGCTTCCCATGTGTACATGTAAAATTCCATTACTGAGAACATAAAGCAGGATACAGTTTGCATACATTTGGTTTGTCTTGTTATGGAAAATTTTTGTCAGTGTTAAGACATGTTACTGAGTTGAGTTTTAACTTCATGATCAGTCTGTTGCTGTTGAATGACACAGTGACCTCAGTCAGAGCTACTGTGTTACACGTCACCCTTCAATTCCTTTGAGCTTCTTTACTCTGCTCTGGTAGGTAAGGTGTTTTAACTCCAGCCTCACTCCAAGCTCCAAGAAGGATAATCTGCCCCAGTCTTCTCCACCCAGGATGAGCCTGCACACCTGATAAGACTTTCTTAGATAACACACCAGGACTCGTTCCAAAGTTTAACTTAAGACTCCTTTTCAAACATTTGAGAAAGCCTAGTTAAAGCCCCTATAAACAACAGAACCTGAATCAAGAAAGGAGGGATTATATATAAAAAAGGGTTTCCTACTATCGTAATGGCTCTGCAAATGTCTTTACTTTGAGCTCAAGCTTCGCTTTCATTAGCTGCCCTCATTTTTTTTTTTTTTTTGCCACTGGATCCAAATGCCGGGCTTTTAGAAATGGATTTAGTGTTCAAACAGTGGTGGCAAAAGTTTCGTGCTGACTGTAGAAGTTGGAGTTTTAGTGGCCTGTGTGACAGAGCTGGCTGGTTCAGTGGCTGCGACTGTTGCTGCTGCTCCAGTGGCCCCTGATGCTCAGCTCCGTGGCTGCAGCTCCGGCTTGGCAATGAAGCCCATTAAAAGCAGATCAAAGGGCCGTCTTTCTCTGTCTCCCTTTCTCTCCCTCTAATCCTCCAAAGTTTGCTGATTCAGAACATGTTTAGACGAGCCATCAATCCCAGCACGCGTAACTCTCTCCGTTTCTTGTATCTAATTAACATATAATAACAATCAGACGTGCAGTTGTGTGCTCAGTTTACATGCCAGTCTCACATATTCAACCTGAAAAGCGCACGTACTGAAACTTAGTTCCTGGTAATCCACCCTCTCCAACTCACACACAGTCATAAATGCTTGGTTGGTTGATAAATCTGCTCTCTATAGTCTTTTCCTGTCTCTCTTTTAAACAAACCCTTCTAAATCGCTTTCAGTCTTTCTAGTGAGGCCATTTGGCTGGAGAAAGGCCCAGAAGATTTTTTTTTTTTTTGGGTGGATAATCCCTTCAAGCTTCCAAAAAGGCCTCATTTACAGTTTTCTTTCTCCATGCTTCATCACGCTCTCCTTCTGTCTCTCTCGCTTTCCTTCTATCGCAATCTTTCCCTCCTGCCCACCCCTCCATCCGCACCCATTCCGTCTCTCTCTGCCTAACCCTCTGTGCATCAAGAGCAGACAGTGGTGCTCATTTCTCTTGGATTAATCCCCTCTCACTTTCTTAAAGACTTCAATTACTGCCTCCTCTATTAGCAGCTCATCTCTGCTAATGCCTGTATCTCCCTGGCCAGGGCTTAAACACACAAGCATCCAGAGGGACACACACACACACACACACACACATACAGAAATGCACACAGACGGCTTTGCCTTCCACAGCTGACCCAACCATCTCGGCTATTTCTCTGCTATGCACATGCACGCATATGCGCACAAATAAACAGAAGCAACAACTAAGAGGGACTTTTCAGTAAACTACACCGGGACTCAAATCGGATGGGTGCTGATGAGCCGGGTTGGGGGTGCAGCGAGGGGGGACTAAATGAGCATAAGCTTTGGCAGACTCAGACATCTTGGCACAAAGAGTGCAGGGCACAAGTCATGTTAAATCTTCTCCCCCTCTTCTCCTCATCTTCCAGCTCTAATCTTCTCTCCCTCCTCTTTTCTCCCCACCCTGTAAACTGCACTCGCTCCTCTCCCAATCTCCCTTGTTCTCGTCTCGTTTGCTCTTTTCCCCCTTCGTCTGACTCATATCCTTGACGACGTGAACCGCATTTGAAGTCGAGTTGCTCTTGTCTAACTGGTGGTTGCAATTACTGACTCACCAGGGCGCAGGATGCTGTTGTTTTTTCTTCTACAATGACTGAAAAGAGATGGTTCTCCAGGGTCAGACTGCAGCCACTTCGCTCCACTCAGCAAAAACAGGGCCTTTGTGTGAGCTTTAATTGGCATCTTTACAATAATCATAGGTGAGTGGAAGCCAGCAAGGAAGTAACACTCACTACCATTTTCCAATTTCCACGTTACCTTTTGTAGCTGTGTTCGTAAGGAAAGGCAGAATCCAAAGTAAAGTCCTTTTTCTTGACAATAGTGAGAATTATTCTAGTCTAGCCGAGGCTCTCAAAGCAGGACAGACTTATTTAGCATGCAGATTTTGGCTTTTTGTGTTCATCTCTTTGGCAAACATCTTCTGTCTGTCAGTGTGTTAGAGACGGGCACAACCAACAACATATTCATTCACATATTGTCACCCTTTGCTTGTTGAAGTTGAGTAAATAGGGTCATTCCAGGAAAAAAAATAAAAAAATCAAACAAAATAGCAAAAAGAGGAGAAAGTGTAAAGGTCAGAAGAACAGACAGAAAGGCTGGGAGGAGAGACAGGAAAAAATAGAGGAGAAAAGATGGCTAGAGGCGATGGTCAGGACCCGAGAGGAGAAAACATACAGACAACCGAGAACTCAAGGTTTCTTGCAAGTGAGCAGTGAGGGATGGCAGGCGAGCTGGCATCCAGCCAGGCAAGCAGGCCGGCCGGCAGACTGGGTGGGTGGCGAGGAGGTGGGAGAGGGTAGGCCACCCGTCCCTCCTCTGTTGCGCTGTGATCAGGCGTCCCTTAGGGAGCAGTGGCCTCTTTGAGTTATATGTCCCTTTAATAATCCATCTGGGTTGCAGTGCACTTGGCCAGACCCATAAAGATCTGATTTATGCTCTTGCTGGAAATGAGAGGACTCGGCGATGCTGGGCAGAAAGCAGGGACTGCTGGCCCTGCTGTCAGGAGATAGAACTGATGGACGGCCTACAGCGCCATTCAACACCCTCAACGACTCCACCCTTTACCACGGAGCACCCTTTCCTCACCCACCCCAGCCTTCCCTCATCCCCCACCTTGGCTGCTCTCGTCTTGGCTTAATAACTCTTTTTATGGTCACTCAGTAGAAGCAGAAATCTACTTCTGCTTCATCTTCCTGCTTGTCTGTTCTTATACTTTCCGCCATTTAAAACTGTGGCGGTAATTTGCATTTTGCCATGTCATGCTTTAAAGCATCTCTTGCAGCATGTGCTGATTGGTGTCACAAACTACTCCGTTGCGCTGCGCATTTCACTTGGTTGCAGCAGTATTTTTCAGACTCCCATTAGTTCTGACTCCTGAACCCACATATATAAACAAAATATGGGGATTTTTTTTTTTCCTTCCATGCAGGTTGTTGGCTAAAGTGACGGGGTGTAGATCAAAGCAAACTGGAAGGGATGTTGGGGGAATGAATTGGAGGCAGATTGAAGGGATGGGGTGAAGAAGTGTGCTGGCACAGCAGAAAAGAGCTGTGAGCACAGGGGGGAGCAGTGTGTCTGGGACCAGGCATCCCCCAACACTGCTAGACAGATTATTTTACACACATGTACACACACACAGACAAATCCAGCCCCTGCTTATGTCTAAGCAGGCTTTTAGGGGCTTTCTGTTACTGAGAAGCAAAGTGTTGCATGTCAGACGTTCCACTGCGAGTTGAAGGATTATATCTCTCTTCTCCTTTCTTTATCCCTAAATCTTGTATTTACATTCGAATTTATTTGAATGATCTACGTCGGTCTTCATCTCTGTGTTAATATAAAATCAAATTCCTGCTTTTACCTTCTTTTTTTTCCCCCTAGCTCCTCGGCTAATCTGCCCATTTGTTCTTAAAGTCTTCACCGTGGCTGATCGGCCCTGATTGTCTGCCCTCTGCTTCGCTCCCTCAATCCTTCCGTTCTCTTTTTCACCTTCTCTGCCTCTCCTCCATGGATCATAACCCTGCTTTAGATAGCTTTCATTTCTCCGGCTCTTCAAAGCTCGAGTCTTAAGCATATGAACTTCTGAAGTGGCTTGAGCTGGCCCCCGTATCTTTTATTTCACTTTGAATGCTAATGCCTAGATTTGAAGTAACTTTGCTCCGAGCACCCTGCACTCTCTTTGCCACTCCGCAGCTGAATTTGGGAAGGTAGTCTATTTGATCCCATCGGAAAGGAGGAACCTTCAAACCGCTGTCTGACTTTGTTGAGGGAGCTAAGACAATAAACACGATTTATGTTTAGAGCTGGTTTCTGCATAATCGCACTTCTTTACAAGGTTATGCAGGTTCGGCTGCACCGCTACACTGTTTGTGCAATGTCAAAGTAGTTCCCAAGGTTCATTCTTATGTCAGGAGGGTTGCACAATCTAGTTTCATGGGGTTTTTATGTATTTTTAGTCTGTTGAAGTTGGAGGTTTTGGTTTGTAAAAAGGAAGAGGAGTTGACTATTGTGAGTTAGATCAGGGGAGTAGAGGAAAACGACACTTGTCTCTGCGTTGAAATAAGCAACTAAGCTTAATAAGTGTCATCAGAAGGCAGCGGTGTCGGCTATATTACGCAAGGTTTTAAAACAGTGAGTAGAAGAAGCCGGCATTCACATACTTTTTCTTTTTACTTTAAGTACTTTCTACTGCTGCCCTCACAAAGTATGTACTGTTTCATTTAATATGCGTACAATCGGGACCTGCTACTTAGTCATAATAATGCATCTTAAACTTTAACCGCTGCGAGCTGTAATCTGTTTTGGCAGTTCATGCTTGCTTATATTTGCGTGAGACACCAAGACATCGTGATGTAACTATGCAGAGGCTTGTGGGTCAGAACGGACAGAAAAGCCAACTGTACGTGATCCAGTTACCTTGAAGAAGAAGAAGATTTGCGCATTAACTGTTTTTCGAAAAAGTCAAAAGCCACCTCAAGTGAGCGAAAAAAAAATTTGCGAAACCAGGGACGTTTTTCTGAATTAACAGAAGGGGGCAGTATAGGTAACATTCCAATGGCAGTAATAAACAGAGTAGAAGAAGCTGGACATACAATAACCACTTTAAAGAAGTAGAAGGAGAAACAAATACACTTTTTGCATCTATTAGAGAAAAACAGAAGTATGCAGAATTGTCAGCTGGTGTTGGCTATGTTTTATGCTGTCCAGAGGTGAAGACAATGAAAGAAGCAGGCACAGCTGATCAGTCATGTGAGTTTAATGTTCGCTACATTAGAACATTTTTTTAAAGGTGTTTTCATTACCCATTATGAGAATTAGCACATTTTTTGAAAAAGTAAAAAAAAAAACTCTTCTTGCAAACTTTTTTTTTTCCTGATTTTGCTTCTTCCATTACGTTTTTCTAATTTGTTGCTTCAAAATATGCATAAAAATACACATTTGCTGTTAGCACTACCCACAAAAGACCAGAAATAATCAGACCCATTTCTCTCCTTGATCTCCTTTGACCTGTTGTTGCCCGTGGCTTGTTCATGTCTCATTTGTAATTCAGATTTTCTGGTAGTTCGGCACCACAAAGACTGACACCTTATTGGCGGTCGGCTACCCTGCAACAAGGTCGGCCGCCCGCTCACATCTAATGTTTCACCGCTTATTTTTTGTTAATGACGTTTAATTACCCCACTACCTCTATCCTACACTCAAATCACCTGCAATTTATGACCTTCAAGCTTCTCATCAGCACTATCTCTTCCTCCCACCGTCTTCGCCCTTCTGTCCTCTTTTACCAAAGAGACAATGAAACTGTCATTAGCGACATCTGTAACTGATAGCTCCGCATTCCTCAGCTATCTTTCCTATCTGTCCCTTATCACTGTCACCACTCTGTATCTCATCTCACCACCCGCTCTGCCCGTCATACCTGCACATGTTCACTATAGATTATATTTACTACACTACCTCACTGCTAGTTTCTCTACCCGTTCCCATTTACAACGTGTCTCCTCCAAGGTCTAAATCTCCGCTTTTCAGCTTGTCTGCTGTGAGTAGCTGTGTGTCAGTGTGATACTGCCGGGTCTTGGCATTAAGCAACTACGTGACTGTTGTTGGCTGCAGATATTTCATGTGCAGAGGGAGAAGATTGGGGCAGTGTGTCAGTGGTGGTGAGAGGATGAGCTCTCGGGCAACGGGACAAATGAGAGAAGCCTGGTCGCTCCCTCTCTCTGTCACTCTTCCAGGCTTGACTCCAGGCTGGTTGGGCTCTGTGCCCCATCTCCTCCAAGTGGCATGAAGGCATGAATTTAAGCACTCTGTCCTTGGCATGTGCTACAATGGTGGATAGTGTCTCCAATGACCTACTGGCAGACGCACTCGTAGTAAAGAGTCCCCAGAGACCAAACACAGCGCTAGAGCTGCAACAAATAATCCAATAATTGATCAGTGGCAACTATTAAATTCATTGTCAACTGTTTTGATTAGCGATTCATCAGTTTGAGTATTTTTATTTATTCTTTCTTTTTTTTAGTAAAAAAAACCCAAAAACCTCCATTTTCTGTAATTTCTTCTTTTAAAGTTTAAACATTTTCTAGTTTCCATACTCTTTGGGTTGGAAACAAAACAACACCTCAGGCTTTGGGTAAAATTGATCAACATTTTTTATTTATTTATTTATTTTTTTACCATTTTCTTCCATTTCAAAGACCAAAAAACTAATTGATTAATTGATAAAATAATCGATAGTTGCAGCCCTATGCAGTGATAAGTTTTTATTTCTGATGAAGACCAAGTTCTCATGGAAAGATACAGTATTTCGAAGCTCAAATTCTACCATTTCGCTCCCAAAACGGTTAGTAAAAAAGACCCCAGCAGCAGTTAGTGTACTTATCCACTTTCAGCATTAAAGTCAAATTTTGATCTACAAGGAGGAGTTCTTGAGTGAGGAGGAGGGAGGCTTCTTTCCTGTAAACAAGCAATTATACACACTCAGCGTGCAGAGTGCGACTGCACTGTCTGTCAATAGCTACTTAAGGCTGTCACAGAAAGTGGATGTAAGAAGTGTTGGCCATAAAGCGTAAATCTCTGGCAGAGAGAGAGAGAGAGGATGGGGGGGAAGAGCTGAGTTTAGCATAAGCTGAAATTAAGCTGGCAATATAGGACATCCGAATATCTCTGGCTCTGGCTGCATCATTAGGCAGAAAGAAAGCCAGGAAGAGCTGCAACGGTACAGTCATGAAGAAACGGTGCATCAACTGCTTTCCGACATCCATATTCTGACAATGTATGCATACAATATGGCAGACAGTAATAGGAGGTGAGAGGAGGGTTCATTATGTAAATATGTCAGTGCATATGTGCGGGTTAACGTACATATATCTGTGCAGACATGAATATATTTACCTGTAAGAGCAACATTCGTTATGCAGGTGTCATGCCATAGAAGGGAAGAGGTGTATGTGTATGTGTGTGTGTATGTGTGTGTGTCGTCACTGCTACTCACCTCCCTGCTCGCAGAGCTGCTGGGCCAACGCATCCTTGAAAATGATCTGTCCTCGATGTGTTGCTGTGGCTCTGAGAGCAAGAAGGAAAAGTTGAGAGAAAAAGAGAAGGAGAGAAAAATCATTAAAACGACAGCAAGGAGAAACCTTAACTTATCCTCCCTGATATATGAAGATCAATGCGGCACAGATGGCGTCGTTTTCGACTAAACCAAAATGTGTTCGAGCATCCAACTTAAAAGAGCACATTTTGGGAAGTTCATTATGATGTGACTTTGAGGTAAAAACAACAAGAATCTCCCTCAGACAGAATCCTGCCAAAATGGCCATTTCAACAAGCTTCCTTACACCTATGCAGAAGATGTTTACATACGAATGACCGAAATGGGAAACATCAAGAGAGGTTAACGATACATACAGATTATCATATTCATGACATAAAATTTTTCTGCTTGCACAGTACACAGTAGAGTGTGAGTTATCAAACATCCTCCAGTATCGTTATTCTCTGTGCTACCACGGCACTCTTGGATGCTGGTTTAAATTTAACTGTATGTTGCGTGCTGTATGTACAGAATACAATATGAATTTCCTTCCATTGGCCATGAAATGCATTATTCATGGGAAAATGGAGAGATCTTTAAAAATCTAAGAGGGTGAAATGGTTCAGAGTGCAGTGGGATCTTTTACACAGACACTGAGACATGCTGTACTGTCCTGTAGCCATGCAGAAAGAGATCCACTATCACTTCCAACAGCAGAATGATACGGGCCGAAGATGCACACTGAAGAAGCCACTTCAGTGCAGAAATGTGCTACCATTCCAAACTAATAACAAATACAACAGCAATGGCACTGCTGTTACTACTACTAGTAATAACAGTAAAACTTAAACAGATGTTTTGCAGTTTAGGTAAAAATAGAGGATAACACTAATATAATAAAAACTGAAAAAGCCCATAACTGAGACACAAAGGAGAATGAGGTCGAAAGATCTCAGGGTTTGGAAGACGCTGCAATTTCCAGAGAGGCCTTGAAGGGAGTTATTGGAAAAAAAATATAAGTTTTAGAGCCTCATTCCAGTTGGTGGCAGCAGCAAAATAGGCAGTATAGTGGTCCCATGAAGGAAACTTCTGTGCGACAACACTACAGTTCTAGATGGCTAGTATCTGTGTAGTGCCCCACTTCTACAGTATAACCTACATCCCAACCTCACAATACACAAAAGGAAAACAACTTTGGTGGGACTGAGGTCAAAAACATAAAGCAGAGAAATATCACAGCTGTGATGTGTTTCCTCACTCACTGCTTGCACTCTTACCGCTTGGAGAGTGGAGCAGTTGTCTCATCTGGCACACAGACAAAGTTTTTTAAATGTTGCAATTAGGCTTTGGTATTAATTATTAACATCATCTGCGGCTTGTAAATCTGAGCAACTTCCTGCTAAAGTACGCACTGAAACAACTATGTGTGCCACCCACATACAGGGAGAAAGTCTCTTTAGGGGGTAAATATGGAAAGTCCTTTGTCTTGGTTTTTGACATGCAAGAACCTGCTTGTGTTCTTCACACTGTTGTCTCTATGTTCAGGGTATTTCCAGGTTCTACAGACATTCCACAATATTTCAAACATTTAAGTGAAATCAATACAACTTTCAGTAACCTCACTATGATTTCAAATTCGCTTCTATGGAAGTGATCCAAGGAGATTTCTGCGTGCTGTGCCATACTCAGTCAACATACTGTACATGGGGAGAGGATTAAAACTAAGCAAAGATTTACGGGGTGCACACAATATGGTGGGTGCCTGAGTCAGTGAGGCTCACACACTCTCTCTTTCTCCTTTATGCTCCCTTGCAGAAACACACAGACAGCTGCCTGCATTATGGACGTGCAGTCGTTTTAATTACACTTGGAGGACGTATTACATGCGCAGTAGATCAGCGTCTAAATATTCCATTTTGTGGCTGCAACGCTACATAAAGTTTGGGCTGCACACCAGCCTTCATAGAGGACTCGTGTGGATTTGACCAGACAACAAGATTTACATGGCTTGAGCCCTAGTGGACACAAACGTACGCGCAGGTGCGGAAAGTTCAACACTGGCCTTCTTCATCATTTCTCCTTTTTCTTCTACAATCCCATGTGGATTTTGCCTCTCACCTCCCAAACTCTATCCACCCTGCAGAGTCAGGCCTTTTATGGGTGCCAAGGCATTTACACGTTCATCTCGGCTCATGAATAATGAACAGGTCCCTCATTAATTAATAAAGACCTCTTGCGTCTGTGCAGAGCTGGGGAGAAAACATACTTAATTACACTCACATTTCAGAATTGGGTGAAAACTAATTTGAGTTTGGTATTTATGAATAAAAGATGGCGCGTAACGAACAGCGGGTGGGGATGTAGGAACAAGGCCGTTAAATATTTACTAAACACAGTCTCAGCTCGAGTTCACTAAACAGATTCTGTTAGGTGCCGGGGAATAGGGCGCTCTATCAAAAAAGTACATGTCCTGTACACAAATTGAAGACAAACACACTTACACATATTCATCTATGACAGCAAACCTTTCGAAGCAAAAGCCCCGCAAGTCTGACGGTAGTGTAAGAATTATTCACATCTTTGGCTTAAGTGCAAATGCTTGTGCTGCAATATAAAATTAGAATATAAATATAGACAACTGACCAAAAATCAGCTTTCAATTTAAGTACAAAAGTACTGAAAGTAATCACACTACACAGCAGAATGGCTACTGTTAAAGGGAAACTGTTATGTAGTCAATTTTTGGATTATTATTTCTGACACATAAAGGCACTTAAATGTTGAAGCTGGTTGAGGTGGAGCTACTTTTAACCATCTATGTACTGTAGGAGTGTTTAATCCATAACAATGAAAGACATTTTATAAATTTGTTTTGTTGGCCAATAAAAAACAAGATTTTGCCTCTGAAATATAATTTAGTGTAAGTATAAAGTAAATCGGACCATAGAAGTGCCTCAAAATTCTGTGAAAGCTGCATAATACTGAAGAATGCAATCATGCTGAAGTGTTGCTGAAGCAATATATGTATAATGATGTTGTTTTATTTCCCTCCAATAAATAAAAAGGCCAAACAAATGACAGAAAAGATCTTCAGTGGAGAAAAGTGATCCTCTCTGTAAAGTGTGCGAGTGTATGGGTGGCCTGTGTGACTTAAAACCACGTATGTCATTAAAACAGTAGCCAGGAGAGGGCATTTAGGTCTGAGCCGGAGAGTGTGTGTGATCGGCACAGCGCGACGCCACTGTCTGTCCTGCCATCACACTCCACTGGTTCAGCGTGTGTCTCTCATTACCGCCTCCACTCTCGGAGCCACACACACACACACACACACACACACACACTGAGCGAACAGTGCAGAGAACATTTACTGAATATCTAAATGTTAATTTGACTTTCTTTGAGGGGCGGGCTGGGTGGGGCAATTAAGAGCCTTAATGTGTTGCTGTTTTTTTTTCTTTCCTCTCCTCTCTTCCTCCTCTGATTCAAACGAGGGATCATTCATCTTCTGAAAATAAGTGTCATCCTCTCCCTTCTCATTAGTCTGGAGCAGAAAATCAGAGATGGGGGGGAAAAGAGAACGAGGGATCGAGGAAGATGAAGGAAAAAGATGAGAACTGCGAGAGAAATGTGGATAAATGGAGGGGGAAGGGAAGGGGAGGGGAGTTGGGATTTGGTCAGAGGAAATGGAGATGGGGGTTAGATGGCCTTGTCTTTCAAAGTCCACAATCTGCTGTCAAATAGCGAGGCGTGCAAGTAAAGGCAGACACACACACACACACACACACACACACTCTAAGCCATATATGAGCTTTAACATGTATGCAGATGGACAGGCTGTCACTCAAAGAGCTCCCAAAAGGGCTTGGAGTGGGTAATTACCAAGCATGTCTTCCATGTTAGATTACATGTTGCTGTCGGCCATAAGTATCCCCCAGGAGCCAGCTTGACAGCTCCCTGCTAACCACACACACACGCCACACACATATATATTTATACACACACACAGTGGGGAACATAGTTGATTTACCCTAAAGCCAAATGCATGTTAAATATAGCCGCTGCTTCTTAAAAACAGAAATTTCAACGATTAGTGACAAACTTTTGTGTAATTTTTTTTTCTTCTCTCTACGCAAACAATTATATCCGAGGGTAGAGAACACACACGTTGCCTCACTCTTCTTCCCCTCGTTAGACAACACTCCCATCCCGTTCTCCTCAAATCCCAATTAAAAGCTCATTTTCTCTCCCAGCTCACTAGGCCTGTTGGTAATCATGATTAATATGAGGAGTTTCAGTGGGGTGCAGTTGTAGTCGCCAGCAGTGATTTGGTGCATTTGGACCTAGCCCTTAAAATAATACACCCTAATTGGTTGATTTATCTTCCCTGTTGAGTACCAGCTGTGGTTATGGCACCGCAATCAGGGACAATGGAGAGGCAAAACGAAGAAAAAGATGAGACAATGAACAAAGTGAAATCAAAATTCTGCTAGCTCCAGAAAAACCACCAACCGGGAGCCAAATAAAACGTAGATTTTCTCGATTCTTGACTACGAAGGTGCAACTGGCTTCGCGGAATCACATTAGTCCTTATCCCTCCCCCCACCCGCCCCTAAATTAATTAATTGAAAAAGGCTCTTGGAGAACATGCAAATTTAATGAAGCTCCACAGAGGAGGGATTTGGGAGTTGTTTGGCAAATTACCTGCTTGTTAGCACAGGGTCATTGAGAGTTATAGCTCCAAATACAGCCGGAAGAAGCGTAGAATTGCTCAGTACACAGCTTAAGGAGAAGAGCAATTGACCTTGACTACTGTTAGTGAGTAATAATTAGAGAGATTAGGAAAACAACAGTACTTAGGAGTAAATATGTGAGGGAGACAAGAAGCAGAGTTGAGTCTACACAAGCAGCGGATTTTTCAGATCGAGGCAAATCCATGTGCTGATAAAAACTTGTTTCTGTTTAAACTTGAAAACAGCAACTGTAGAGAATAGAAAACTGGACAAATCTTATAAACCTTAAGTCTCCATTCTTTACTTTCTCCGTGAGGGTCAGACTAGGACAAGAAGAGCAGAAAGAGGAGAATCAGCTGTATTTACTCAGAGTCAACAACAGAGAGATGAATTCCTGCGACTGGTCATGTCTGTTATTTATCAAAATAGAGCGCCTTTGCAGAACAGGCGGAGCAGAATGTGGATGAATAATTTGAGACAAAGTACATCTGGGGCAGCCCCGCACTCTGATGGTTTATTATGCTGCATTTAAAATCAAGTGCTTTTCTTTTTTTTCAATCTTCACGCCCTATTTCATTTCGGTGGTCAAACGTCCCAGCAGGTGGGACGGCAACCTTCTGATAATGAGACTGTGTGATGTTGGGGCAGCACATATGTGATGTGGACAATATGTGGCAGTATTGATCAGAGCACTGATGTGTACTCTACATAGATGTGTGTGCATGTGAGTTGCTGTATACACACGAGCATGTACATAATGACAGGGGTCATGGACCGTCTCTGGGGAAATAAGACAATATCAATAATGGAGACGCCTTCATGGTAAACAGCAACAGGAGTCTGGGCTCTACGCTTGTGAGAAGCACAGAGACGGGGTTTGTCTGTAAAAGCCGATGATTTACTGTTAAATTCTGACAGGAAAAGTTTAAGAAAGGTTAAACACATGAATATGTGAGATATAAGAGTTGCTGTCTTAAATGTGAATGTGTGATATATGAAAATTGGAATTATATGGATGGACCGTGTCAGATTTGCAGCTCTGGTTGGTTTGTAGAGAAAAAAAAGTGGGTTGGATTTATACGCTCTGTCATCTTTCACATTTCTCCTCCATATTTCTATATCTACTATGCCAAAACGCGATTACCTTGAACCAATCATTCATGTTCCCTGGCCCAGCGTCCACAGTGAATCTGTCACCCAGCCACAGGCCAATATGGAGCTTTAATGATGAGGGGAGCTCATTAACCAGTGATTTTATGTTAAAACAGACTCAAAGATTGACTTAAATAATAGCAAATCAATGGAGCGGTCTAATACCAAGAGATATCAGGAACTGGGTGAGATAGGTCACCTGTCAGCCTGGTGTCTGAACTCTGACCTCTGACCTCTGATTAATACAGCAAGCTGTCTATCATTCTGTCCGTCACTATCACTCGATGAGATGAGCTCAGGGCAAATTATTGTTATTATTATCAATTGATCACGTTATCCACTGATTGAGTTGCCAAGTTTCCAAAAAGGACAAATGCATTTGAAGCTTTTCTGAGGGTATAAATATTTATCAGCATCGTATTGACTGCTGAAGCCATTGTTGTTAAGGCAGGTGGAGTCAAGCTGGCTAAGAGCTATACATCTTCTACAAAAGCAGCACTGTAGTTACCCATGTACTATATGCAATACAATAGTGTATGTTTCGCAGATTTTATGTTCACACAGACCTGCCTACTTAGAACAGATGGCAGTATCACCAACACAACAACACCCAGCGTAATTACAGCACAGAAACCATTCTTTTTCAATTACAGCTATTAAGACAAGAGAATATATGAGCTCTTTCTCTCTTTCACTGCTTTTATTTCTCCTTCTAATTGCTCCTAAAAGAGATTTCTAATCGTCTCAAACGCCACAAAAGAACAACAGGTAGCAGATATGTCAAAAACGCAGACATACGTGTTTGCATACAAATGCACGTAAACGTAGCAGCGTGTCATGACAGAGAAGAGCAGTGTGCCATTAGATCTGCAGACATCCGTCTCCTCACGGGAACACTTTGGAAAAGGGGGCTCACGTGCAGTAATTAAAGCAATCTCCAACCCAGCAGCTGTCTGAGTCCCACAGGGAGACAGTGCAAAACACTGCAGCCTAAAAACACACTATAAGCACACACACACAGACACACACCAACACACAAGGAAATGGTCATACAGGGCTGCACGCATACATACACCCATATACAATCCATAACGTCAAGAGTCACACACAACGCTGAAGTTGTTGTTGAACATGTTTTTCTGAAGCTCGCTGCTGTTACAGATTTTTATCACACACACACACACACACACACACAGCTGCACTGACGACCGTGAGGCTGTAAGTGAAGCAGAATAAAGAAAAAGAAAAGAAGTGATACACCAGTGCATCTTTGCTTTCACCAAGAGAAGCTATTAACCATTCTCACCTCTGCTAAGTGCAGCAAAGCATTCAGTACATTATGTAGTGATGTGGACTGCCATGTCTGAGCAAGAATAAAAAGCGGGGCAGAGTTCTGTTTTATGCAACCATTAAAGTCTGAGCTGGTTTGCATTTTGTGCGTCAGAACAGGTTTGCTCACGACTTCCTGTCTAGCATCACTCTGATACTGAGGTTGGAATCCACTATTCTCCACTGTTGATGGATACGTTGCTTATGGTTTTTTAAGACCTGCAACTGAGACAAACATCGCTGACAGAAGTTTTTGCTTGTTAACACCTTGATAGTTTTATTGGGAATCTGCAACGATTCAAGAGCGTCAAATGTCCCAGTGGGCTGGCTTTTTCTTTTCAAGTGTCCACAAAGGTTGGCGTAGATTCTGTGGAGATTAAAAGTTTTAACAACATAGCATCCATGATCACAGGAATATCAGGCTGCTTAGAAATTGATTTATAGTCTTTAACTGAACTATGTTTGGCAGGTATTTTCTTTTCTTTGCCTTCCAACATCTTTCTCCTGTCTGTGCCTAGTATGGTGCACATGTGATGAGTACTTTTATGCATTCAAAGATAAGATTAAAGACAATTAAAATATTAATTAAAGACAAAAAGTCTGCTGAAAATGTCACTACAATCCATTTATTTAGTAACACTTCTAATTCATATTTTTATGAGTCCATTTTAGACATTCCCTGTTAAAAAATGAAGATTTCTGCTCTTTGCAGAGCTCCTTAAATACAAACCAAAGGCATAAAACTATGCACAGCGTTCAATTTCAACACCTTTCAGAAGGAATGCAGCCTTGTTTCAAAGAGTTGTAAGGGGACCAGACTTTTGGCCACGTCTGTGAGTGTATGTGTGCATTCTCCCTGCTCATCCACCTCCTCTTCTTCTCCAAGGCCTCCCCTTCTCTTTAGGTGGCAATTTACAGCCACCCAGGAAATGAGTTCCTCTGGATTCCCACGTCACTGCACTCTATCACACTCCTGCTAGTGATCTGTTACCAGGAACACTCCCACAATATCGCCCATAAAACTGCTCAGAGGGCCCATATTAATGCAGCAGCGGGCCTGCTCCAGCCCTCTGAAGGACATAGGATGTCTGTGGCTTTAATTTAAACACTCATGGACAACGCTTGTGGAAAAAAAGTCCTTGTATCAATCAGGGCAGGAGTGCTGTGGGCAAGGGCAAGAGATTGTATTATTTACATTTGTGCAGTCAAGACAAATGTCACTTCTGCTACGCCCAAAGCCCTATATCTTTATTACCTTGGAGAATTTGTTTCAAAACGGCACTTCTTGGAAAGAGTCCATTCACATAAACCAAGATGCATAAACAAAACTTGACTGGCAGCAACAGTGACAGTTCTCGGAACAAATCTCAACCTGCAGTGTAAGAACTCCTGACAGCCTTGGAAAACTTGATGTAGCACCCAAGGTGGCCACAAAGGCCTTGCCTGTTGAATTTCCCCACTGAACCCCGGGACGGCAGCTCAGGAGAGGAGCACATACTGGCGGAGATGGAAGCTGCGAACTGGAACAGGGTGCAATAAGAGCGTTTGTGTCTTCATGCTTGTGTGTGCGGAGCAGTTTTCAGCCAGCTGGAGTGTGACTGGCTGACTTTGATAAGGTCAGCCGCAGGGGCCCTTATTGTCATACAGTCGTGGCCCCCTGCCAGCCCCACTGTCATCAGCACTGGCACACTGCTGCTCTGTGGTTTACACTCATACGCAAACACACTGCACACGCATGGACACACACACACAAATACTAAGAAAAAACACAATCCTTGTAAGCTGACACACACACACTCACCAGCAAATGTGTTTGCTGGCAGACAAAAAAAGCCAGTAAATCTGTTTGGCTCAGTGGATATTGTCTAAATGACTGCTCCACTTCAGCAAATTTCCCAGCTGAATCTTTTTTTTTCTGTCAGTCTGTCCATAAAAGTCTCTGTCTGATAGACTATTGTGTCCCTCCAGGAATTCATTGAGGGATTTTCGCGAGTACTGCCAAAATGTTTAATTTAGTTGTGGGTTTTATGAAACATTGATGTGCAATTTGCAATGTCTTTCAAGTTTTGAAAGAGGGTGACTGGTAAAAAGAAAATAGAAAGAAAAAATGAGGGATTACTTTGCATGCTGATTTGACTATCTAAGCAGTAACATGATGAGATGATAGCGGTGTTTCACTTTTTAGATTTCTTTTCTGTTTAAAAACACAGAGCTCTTCTCCTTTTTAGGAATAAGAACTACTTTTAGTCACATTTATAAATATGGCTGTGCTGTGCCGCTGTGACTTTGCATGCAGCAGGGCTATTGAAATCCTTCCTTTTCCTCTACGTTTCTCCAGGAACAGCTGCTAATTGCATTTTGACGGACTATCAGTATGAGGCTGTAAATCACCGGCCAAGGGAACTTGAGGGGGAAAAGAGTTAGAGGGTGTTTTCAACAGGCAGAAATGGTGAAACTGATGAAGAGCAAGACAAGACAATGGGAAGGACAAAAGGAGAAAAAGCAAAGACCAGGGCTGTTAAGCTAGATCTGCTCCTGTGTGTAAGATTCTGAGAAAACAAGACATAAACTTATAAAAACAAAATCACCTGTCCAGTGTCTCTAAATGAATCAGTTTGTTGCAGTGGGCTAAAAACACTTAATAGACACATTTTTCTATAGTGGGACTGTTACTAATGTTTTTGTATGAAGCCATTCAAGAAGTAGATCATGTTTTTTTATAAGCAAAACTGTGTGTGTCTGTATCACACCCATCCTCAGGGGATGGGTGGATCTGACCAGCCACTCACACATTTTCCAATGAGAAAAGGGATGCACTGAAGGAGAGGATGAAGATATTTCCGTTAATTCTCAGCAGCGTAAACACACACACACACCCACACCTGCCACTGAACAGGCCATGTCAGGCAAGGCAATTAGGATACAAACAGGCACGCTAACTCTGTCCCCGGTTTAACCTCTTTCCAGTCATCATGCATGCTGTCTCTGACAGGATGGCCTTTTAACATCCTTTCTGTGGCTCAGACAGAGAGAACGCCGCCCATGATGTCAGCTGATAAGACTCTCTCAAGCTCACTGGGTCAACATGGGGCCACACACCGCTAACAGATATTATTGTTACAGTTTACGACTTCCATGTCAGGGTGAGACACGTGGCAGCTGTAAAGGTCCTAGTCGGGATCGCCAGGAACTCATTTGCAATTTCTCTGTCTTATTCTTTCCTTGCTGTTGACTTTTTTTTTATCACAAGCACTTATTTATAAATGCCAAGAACTTACAGGAAGTTGACGCAGCCGGTGCCGGGTGGCGGGGCGATCCACACAAAGCTGAAGCTGGTGGAGGGCTGATGGCTGACATGGGAAGCCACCACACTGCAAACAAACTGGGTTCCACCAAACTGACGGTCTGGCATCACACCTGGAGGAGGGAGGAGAAGATGGACAGAGAGGGCAGAGTGAGTTAACAGGACTTGTTAGAACTGTGTCATGCATTTCATGAACAGAAATGTTTCCTGCCTTAAACTACAGGTAGCAACTGGTTTCCATTTTTTGTACCACGGCAACAAAACGTAACTTATCAGCTCAAATCATCTTAGGTCTGCTTTTATCGTTGTGAAAGTTACAGTATCATTGCGTGGTGAGCCGTGTTGTAAGATTTTTTAAGTCAGTGCCAGTGGTGTGCAGCCAGGGGCCTCTCAGACAGACATGAGCCACATTGCCAGAAAACCACACCCAAAGACCAGCAATTACAAAAACACAGATGTGGTTTCAAAGATTAAATTTAATTCATGACTTTCTACACTAAATGCAATGTTTTCCCATGGCTAAAGTCTGTCGGGTTCCCAACAAGAAACTTTAAAAATGAACCCACACTCAACTACAATACACACTCACATAGCTTTTTATACTAAAATACAACACACAAAACAATGACACTCACTGTGATGGACTGCCAGCAGTATTTCGAGTTAGTCTGTTCAGGCTGTTTTTATATCATAATGAAATTAAGTAAAAGTGTGGAGAAAAAAAATCACATTAAAGTAAAAAATGGTGCTCTGTGCAAGATCATTTGAAGCAAAGTCAACCCAAACCAATTGTATGAAATTAAACTGCAGCAATAATATTTGGTGCCCGAAAAGAGCGATATGCAAAACATTACAAAGCAACTCTTGTTACAGACTAGTCAGCAGAAGTCTGAAACTAATGCATAAGGTGACTGGTGAATTAATTTAGCAAAATACACTGAGAGAGAGCCACAAGGAGCTGTGGGATGTAAGCCACTATTGATAGTGAAAACAAGAGAGAGTACTGACATTTACCAATGTCTCCAGTTATCCACCTTTCCCCATCCTCACTTCTTTCCATTTGCTTTCATTTCTTTCTTCACTTGTTTGATCTCATGCCACGCTGCTATTTTTTTTTTTTTTTAATCTGAATCCACAAGCATCCTTCAGTTTTCTTTTTCTTCTTTCACTGCTTCATATCCAGCCTCTCTCCTGTGCTCTTTCATCCTCTCTACTTCTCTCCTTTCATCATTTATTTTTATTCAGTCCTTCTTTACTCCCTCCCTGTGAGCTGACACTCCATAACACTGCTCTTATTAATGAGGGTCCGTGTCCGGCTATGATTGCATCGACGGAATGACATCATGTCACACAATCTTTCCTTTATATCGCAGAGGGCAAGGGCAGGACACCGGCGGACTCATCCATCACCGTGCAGACATTCAGAACAGTTTAATAATTTACTGTACCAAAAATGACTTTGTAGTGTCAGCAAAGAGGCGTCCAAACTGTGCGCTAAGTATCACCAATACAAACACGACTAGAGTTCGCATTTCCCAGACAGGTAGGCATTCGTCATAATTCAACAACAGTAAGTCAACAGAGTGTGGTCCAGTGCACACAGACCAAACACATTCAACCAGTTTAAAAATGTATGTGATGCTCCGTCGGTGTATGAAAATGCGCTTTGGTGAGCTGGCCTCTGCTCTTTGGAACCTGCAAACACAACCTCTCCTCTCCTCTCCTCAATCATAACTCACATCACTGAAAAAATAATCAGCTGTGATTAATAACAGTGAAGCTTTAATATCCCCCAGAATCAATGTGCAAATCAATATGCAAAGACCGTGCATGAGTGTGTGCCTGTAAGTGTGGTTCAGGACTAATTATTTAAAGAGAAATAATTCCGCCCATTTCTGACAGTAATAAATCTGACCTCACAGACTGTATCCATAAATACACAACGTCGACAGCACCGTAAATGTTTCTGTTTGACTGGGCCAGCTGTGTGTGTGTGTGTGTGTGTGCGCGCGGGCATTTGTGCATGGGTTCATTTGTGTCGCTGCATGAAATTTATGCTGATGTGTGCGTGCGCGCCACGCTACAAACAAACCTAGTTATCATTGCTGTCGGATGGAAAAACTAAGAAAAAACAAGCTTGTTTTTACACCGAGCACCATGCATTGATTTGTTTACCCTGCGGCGTTTCCAAAGGTTCACTTCAGCCCAGAAATTGTAAATTTTCTCATCATGTGGAGAAACGTCCAATTCTTTAACGGGAATTCGAACATGAATAATTATCAAAGCCACATAATTTACAGCATTTTTCACATGACAACATATTGTCTCATTATGTGCGAGTACATGCAGTGTGTGGTCCTAACGTGTCAGATTTATGAGGTGTCGAACAACGCGGCCCCTTAACCGCGCCGAGGAGCGGCTGGTGTGTAATAACAGAATGAGTGTAATCACCCACTAATAGTACCACTGTTCTCCAATCACCTTGGCTGCAACTTCTCTGTGTAATGGCCATAATTTACTCCTAAGCATATCCCAACACATAAACCCTCACACAAAGAAACAAACATTACCGCCGAGGATTACTGCAATCTTGTTTGCCTGGGCAGGATCTCTTCAGCACCCTATCTTTACCGCTGACATCTAAGCAGCAGAAATTGTTTCCGTGCTGGCCTCGTGTCGCACTCAAGGAAGCATACGGTGACACATCCATACATCTTTGTCACTTTTTAACCCCCTCTGACATGAAAGAGTGCCACTTCCAGAGCAATTTCCTCGCCGATACGCGCCACATATTTACTGTCGCAAGCAAAGCAGTCAAGACAACAGTTTTGGCACTAATTGTCCAATTTTGTGGCAGGAGAAGAGAGAAAAAAAAAAAAAAAACTCTGTGAATATTTCTCACCACATTGCCATGGTGCAATTTGAGAATCCCTGCAGTTGTGCATAATACAAGCTTAGCTCTCGTGGCAATGGAAACACTATCTGGAAAGCTGCAAAGACAAGCGGAAAGAGAAGGAGTGATGCGATGGAATCGAGCAGGAGACTGAGCCGAGGTGATGCCAAGAGGAGAGAGACAACAGCTATGGCCAATGCAACCACCGAAGGACAGAAGCAATCAATCAGTCATTCAAATCACTCATTCGACAGAGTATTTACTTTTGCAATGCCGTCACCAGCTAATGAGAAAAAAAGGTGCGTAGTAGTGCATCTGCAACACGTTAGACAGAGCTCGAGTTTACACTTGACAAACTCTTGCAACCCTCTGTGGTGAAATTAACAGTTACTGGACAAAGTGAAAACAAACACGGGATTTAATGCTTGAAGGAAAAAGTGAGCAGAACATCGGGAAAATGAAGAAACATATCATCAAATAGAGACAGAAACCGATGCAGAAAAAGAGGCAGAAGGGAGGTAAGGACTGAAGGTATGGCCAAAGAAAAGCAGAGAGCGGTTTGGCTCGGGTGAAGATGAAAAGGCAGACTGATGCACTCCAGGACACAGCAGCACTGGGACTTGACACCGCTCGTAGAATTTCTATTCCCACTTGAAAAATACACTCAGGCATAAAAATGCAAATAACGATCCCGTACTCCTTTCATGTCTGAGTGTGGAGAGAGAGCGAAAACTCACTATTATTCAATGTGATCCAAATCCACAATGTTCCAGTAAAGCAACAAGCTTTAGTGAACCTGGACAGACAGAGAGAGAGAAAAAAAAAAAAAAAAAAAGCTTGGACATTCCTGGTTCGTCCAGGGAATGAGCAGAGAGAAATAGAAAGACAGGCTCTTTTGTCATGGTGAAATGAGAATATACAACAAAGCTCTTCCTGTGTCCTTGTTGGCTTGGGTCACACTAACTGCAAAAACTGTTCATTACTTTCCTCTTCACTCAGTTGACCTCTGAGCTCTTTGTTAGTTTTGTTAGCATCTCTGAGCTACCATCACCGGTTGCGCAATATTTTGTTCATTTCTTATTCTTGTTTCCCTCAATTTCTCCAGATCCCCTTTGAAATCGTTAATCAAAAGCTACCCACTGTTGGCTGATTGACAGGAAGAACTTGCCTATAAATTGTTGTTTCTAAAATAATTTTAAAAAGAAACATGTTAAAATTCTACTTTTTAGCGGGGGCCTTTTACGCTTGATCAATTCGTTATATCGTTATCACGCCATCAGCTGCATGCAGAACTCACCTAATGAGCGGATAATGACAGGAGTTGTAGCTGCAGCACAAATGCCACCAGTGATGCATTCATGCTGCATGTTAGATAAGCATCAGCAGAGGCCACTTCTAATTCAATAAACAGCCACGGGGGGATCTTGGAGGACTGTTGCAAAGCACACATCCGCAGTCAAACACACATATGCAAATACATGCACGCTCACACATACAAACACATGCAGTTCTTTCACATGCAGATTGGGCGCTTATGAGCTGTCGGCAGTGATTAATGGCAGGGGAAGATGACCTGCTAACTCCCACGGTATGACTGGGCAGAGCTCGTTTTATAAATATGAACCCACACACACATATACATGCGAACGCAAACCTGTGCACTCTTGGTCATGCCCACACACAAGCTCCATGAGATACACAGAAACACAGGAAATGGGTGTGTCTGGATTTTAAGGGTCACATATTGGTTGTAGGAGTGTCACCCCGACATCAATCTCTGCTGCTAATTGTAGTGAATTTTTAAAGCACCCCATAAAAAAGAAGTGGGAAGTTCACCGCCTCTTATTTATTCATATTCAGTCTACCCATGTCTCGAGTAAAAAAAAGAAGGTTCTGCATTTTCCCACTCTGACTGCTCTTTCTTTTCTTTAAATATGTAAACACTTTAATTCACATCAGTCTGTGTCCTCTTTAAAATGCCTCTATATCTCACTTTGCAAAGCTAATGAGCTTTCCACAGCCAAGCTCAAAACAAGTCAAATAGATGGAGTGAGAATTCTCCCCGATGGAGCAGATGGGCAATCGGTGGCTCAGCCTGGCAGCAACTTAACACTGCAGCAGGAGCCGGTCGAACTGGCATTAGAACTGAGAGTTAGGCTTTGTGGCAGAGTTGCAAGGATTCAAGAGACTAGACCATTCAAAATTAATGTGCACATTTACCAAAATCCATACACACCATTTGACATCTGGTCGGTAGCAAATAGCTACTGTGTTTTGCACTCATTCCACAGCTGTCCTGTCTGGCTCAGGGAACAACCGGAAACTATTAGTTTGACTAGTTTGTGTTTAGTTTGACTGTACTTGCATTCCTGCTGCATGTTTTTTTTTTGATGTGATTTCAAGACAGTTAAACATGTTTTTCTGGCAAGATTTCTGATTGACAAGACGTCAGTGGTGAGATGCATGTGAGTCCCTGGAGGCGAAAAGAATCCGCTTGCTTGTTGCTTCCTTTCTACCAACAATAAATCTAGTAAACTTGTCTGGCTTTTACTTTACTGGAGCGATTGTTATTCATAAATTCACGTACGACTTTAATACCACAGCATACACTTAGAGCCACAAACACACACACAGGCACATGACTGTATGCCCGCTCACACACACACATATACACACACACAAGGAAAGCCACCACAATTAAAATACATGCGTATGCAGAGCAGTGTGCTCGGAGCGTTAATGAAAACCCCACAAAGTAGTGTAATGTGCTGTAAGGAGATTAGATTATTAGATTTTGGTCGAGGGAATTCATATTTGTCGCTACTCACTATGTACTTTATAATTTAACAGAGAAAAGTGGGTCTAGCAGAGATTAATGTTTATGATGCATGTCTTTTGTGCATGTTTGTGGTGTGTGTGCGTATTTGCACACTCAGACAGATAATGGCCCTTTAACCACCAATCATTCTCCCACTGGCTCAGACTTAGAAATCCAATGTACACCACCCTAAATAATTTGGAGAGCGAGCCCATTAAAGGGTCATATTTCATGCAGCAATTCTTAATACCTGTCATAAACCTATTGGAGCATTAACATGTGTTATTAAAAGCCTGTGAATGTATGGGAATCTGTCAAAAGCCAGAATAATGCCTCTGTCAACATGTTTCAAGAGAAGGCCACACAATGGCGACATAAATGATACATCACAATAGTAGTGACAGCCAGAGTAGGGACCCCATACGCTTTGTGCTGCTGAATGATCCCATGCGACGTGTGCGTTTATGTGCGTCCGTTGTGTTTGCATTCACCCCTTTTTTCCAGTACCATCCTCAGCTGGTCAGCCGGACCATTGTAGGGTCTCGCAGCGCATGACAACCCGACTCTGATCTGCCATTGGCTAAAAAGGGCATCCATCTCAGCATCTGCCAATCAAACTGCCATGGAGACGGGTTGGCAACATTGTGGTGATGGCAGGGGTCCGCACAGTGCTGCCAGGAGGAAGCTGTGTGCTACTATGGGTGGTGAAAGATGCCAGTGGCCAGGGGGGGGAAAGAGAGTAAGAGACTCTGTGGGAAAATGTGAGGAGAAGTGGTTTGCCACATGAATGAAAGAGAGTTTAGTGGGCATTAAAGGACACCTAGAGGTGCTGAGCAGTAGATGTGGGTAGGTGAGGATGCCGAGCGTGCACAAGATTTAGCGTTGAACTGAATGTTGTGTGAATGACGCCATTTGTTCCTCGATAAAATGCATGCACGCTCTTGTTCGAAGCACCTGACCAATTTTCGCCCATGTGCATACATTCACAGAACAGTTGCTCTTTCATTTAGGCTTCTATTGTGTCTCACAGCATCCATCATCCATCATCCATAAACTCCTCATGGCAAGGCCGCACACACACACACCCACACACACACACATCAACGAAAACACAGATCTAAGGCTTATTGTAGGAGCGAGTGAAAGAAAGTACTTCACACAAAAGCATATGCGTATATGTGAAGAATGATTAAATAAAAATATATGAGTAATTTAATAATTGCCTACACTTCTATATTATGTCCCGCATCCGTTGCATCTCTCAAAACGAGTAACTCAAAACTAAAAGCACAGAGAAAATAAACATTTAGTTCATTGCTTGTGTACTACTTCTTTTCAGTGATCAAGAGCTACAAGCCATACAAGCATGAATGATAAATGGAGTACAGGAACACTAGTGGAGCATAATATACCCCCCTGAACTAATGTGCCATAATTGAAATGAATGTTGTTCTGAATCAAACAAGTGTTGTGTGTTTTGAAGCTCCACCCTGTATGATAGATGAGACTTCTACTACTTCGCACAGCTCTGCAATCCATCTAAAAGACGCACTCGCAACCTCGCAAACACACATTCATAACACCCAAATGCATATATGCATGCATATATTGCTGAGGACGCTGTTCCAGTTTGTTACGAATGGGGTTGTACTGTCGTGTTTGTGGCCACAATTTAGTTAGCATATTTAGTTAGGTTGTTAGCATATGCCAGATATACCATCCCTCTTGCTCCCACATCCCCATTTCCCAGTCCGCCTCCCTTCCCCTCCCTTTCATCCTGTCCAAGAGTAGCTTTGTGTGGATCGGTCCGAACCACAACGTCGGTTTTACATTTAACCCGAACCCCAGACGTTTTTTCACAAAGAGCAGCTCACAGATCATGAGGAGTATTTACTAACTTGACTGAAACTGTGACTCATCCATAAGACTAAAATGGAGCTAACATTTGTTGGCCATGTCACACAGCCCTAATTCAGTGTCAACTTCACATCATGGCCACCTGCTTGATATGTACATCGTGGGAAGAAAAGTCACAAGTTCTGCCAGTGCAGGCAACACCAAATAAAATATGCTGTGTATCAGATTAATAAAAATCATGCAGAGTCTGCCCAGCTTTAAAAACTAACCATCTAGCATGCAATACCTGCTAAACAACAACAAGTGTATCGCCAAAACTTGAACTTCTAAATTCTCGTTGTGGGAGTGTGAGTTCATAGACGTAAAACTATTCTGACAGTAATTGTTTGGATCATACAAAACAAAGGAAGAGTCATGCTGAAACAAACATCTGCAACAAATGGTAATAGTTTAATCTAAACTTCAAACATTGGTATTATCCCGTATTATAGAGAAAAACTACTGCAAGTACAGTAGGGTTGTGATGAATTCATTGTTTCTTCCAGACAAGTTTCACTCGAGGTTTCCTTATAAAAACCTGTTTGACTTTCAGATTATTTATGTTTCTTCTTCTTAGTCATATTATCATAACTTTAGTTTGATAAACACAGTGTTATTACTACTGACAGGAAGGATGGCTAAAGCTATGATAATGAGATCCAAGTTATATAAAAATGGAATTTCCCTTTCCCTTCCCTTTATGCTTTTAATAGAGTCAAGCTGAGAAACAGGAGCTTTCTAAAAACTGGGTTGCGTCCCAGACTCAAGACGTGTGTGTGTGTGTAAGCGTGTTATGTAAACCATCAAGGTGAAGAGTCGCTGAAAGGCCTAATGGCAGCGACATAACTGAGCCCGCAGAGTGTAAGTGGTGTGAGGCCTGTGGAGCAGCACCCAGCAGAGGACAGCCAGCGTTCTGCCCCAGGAGAAGCTTACCACATTGGGTGGCAAAGTCACTAAACTCCCCTTCCCCCACCCCTCTAGTCCTTGAGCACCAATTTCTTCTTCCAACTCTCCATCCATCCATACATCCATCCATCAGCAGAGCCTATGAGCAGCTGCCTTCTGTGGGTGTGTGTCATTGTAGCTTGGCAGGCACACACCACAGCTTTACCGGCAGGCGCCAGGGCTAATTTGATTTTTAATTCAACACGACTTCTCGGCTAACAGTTTGAGTTGGGGATTAATTAATCTGATTTGACTTGTGCTAATTTCTTGCACCCACGTCCCTGCTCTCCACCCGTCAATGCAGCAAACAAACAAACTGGTGAGGCCATGGTCTCGCAGGCCCTGTCCTGACACACATGTTGGGTACGAGAGATGGAGACCCGGGGCGACAGGTGAGGAGCCAGTGGAAAGCCTTGGGAAAGCATGGCATGGCGCCTGTCCTGCATTTGCATGCATGCGCACATACAGTATGTGTGTGTATCTAAATGTGTTTATGGGGGGGAGGCTGGAGCTGAGCCTGGTCTGACAGAGGAGTGCTGGGAGGCAGTGAACTAATCACGGCAACAGACTGGCTCTCGTAAGGAGGGCGAAACAAAGAGAAGGTCAGTAACTATTTTCACTGCCAAAATATGGGTCAGAAAGGATCTGGGTGAGTTGTACACAAATAACTTGGATATAATGTAAAAAAATAAATAAATAAATAAAAATACAAAAAAAAAATGGGCCAGGCTGTGGAGAATTCCTGTTTGTCTCTAAGGCTTTTAGAGGGTGGAGGGCCAAATCCAGTCATGGAGAAACCAGCAACCACTAAGCTTCCTCAGCTCACAGAGTCAGAGGGAGCACTTCCACTGTTTCTAATACTCTCTGCTAGGGAACGTTAAAAATGAATAGACCTAAGAGTGCAGCTCGGTTTGCATGCACTTTGTAGAGAAGTCTTTGTACAAAAAAAAAAAAAAAATCACTTTCTCTCTGTTTGCACACCGAAACCACAGATACCCACACACTTGCAAGGTGCATGTGGAGGTATAGAATTTAAGGACTTTTATATCACAACACAACAAAGATAAATTTCAAAGTCAGTTTGCCTCTGTGTTGAAATGATGCAAACCCACCAGCGTTCACAGAAATGTGTCAATCTGAGCAGTCTTTTGAGTCAAAGCGCTCTCTGTCTTTATTCTATCTTTATTTCTCTCTCATTCTCTCTGGCATGTAACCACCCTCTCTGCATGGTAGAAAATAACATTGCTCTGCTCAAGAGAGACCACACATGGGAGAAGCAGCCTACGCCTGCTGCTCTCTCCTGCAGGATAAAAAAAATAAAAATAAAAATAAAAAATAAAACTGCCCAACAGCTCACACACACCACTTTGAAATCTCTATCACAGTAAGTCCAGCTCTTGCATTCCCCTATTTCTGCTCCCTCAGTCACCCTGGACCATACATTTAGATGCAAAAAATACAGCACTGAAAGGAAAAAAGGCTCAGCGTGTGCATACAAATACATGTGTGCTCTCACGGAAAGCAAATATAAACACACATACAGGCACAGTGAGACACAAATAGATGCACATACACATGAACACGGGCGCACATGCAACCGCATAGAAATGTAGGCGCACCTAGTGAAGCCATGGGAGTTCAAAGAAGGGACTGTGTTTTCCAGGAGAGCTAGTGCACATCAAGTGAACCAGTAAATTCCCAGCAGCACTGCTCCGGCAGGTCTACCGTACCAGCACACCTGAGAGGAGAGGCCTATGCTGTAGGGATGTATGACCGAGACTTGTAGCCACTGCTGTAGTTCTACCTTCAATTATTAATGACTGATGTTGCATCCTTTGAAGGAGGGGTTAAGGAAGCCTTCTGCACGGAGAGAGGCTACTTCTGACTTCTGGTGCATAATTACCCGAGCGTTCCTCTGGACTCTGAGAGTACGCGAATGTTTAGCCACCTGTTAGCAGCCTCTAGGCATTGTAGATTGGTGGGGGAGAATGTGTTAAGCAACGGGAGGGACGGAACAGAGGCTCAGTCTGGGCGAGAGGGTTGGGGGAAGTCCTGTGCCAGCAAAGCCGGGAGATTTACAGCAAGCCGACCCCACCGATCTTGAGTCTGATCTAACACTGTGCCGCAGAGAACACAAATCACCTCCCATACATAACCCTGCCCCTGACAACTCATTTCATCTTCTGCACTAATGAATTCATCATCAGGAGGGATCTGCCTTCGGTGCCTCAGCCCTGAGCAGAGAAGGAGTAATGGCTTAGATAAGTCATCATCATCATTATCAACATCATCACTGCTGCCAGCACCTCCTTGCCTCTGTTTGGCCCATAGTTCAGTATCAACAGTTTGGGACTGTGCGGTGTCCTTGACGGAGTTGCGAGAGGGGAACTTTAGCAGCGTTCAAGGTTATTATGAGGATAGGGTATCGGAGCAAGTGTGCCACAGATGCGCATCCTATGTATGAAAATCAGCACGAGTGTGTGTATGTCAATGGAATTTGAATGCGTTGGGGTATGAATGGATAAGTCGGTGAGTGTGAGAGCTCTTACGGTAGCGAGCGAGCGTATGCGTGTGTGTGTGTATCTGTGTGCGTTTATGAAGGAGTCTAAGCGGCACAGTCAGGGAGCTGTCAGCAGAGAGCCAGGGAGCAGGCTGATCACAGGGCTGCAGTGCGTTTGATGTCTCCTAGGGACTGACAGCTTCTCTCCCCATGGGAACCCCTTCTCTCACCCCTTCTCTGCTCCCTGCACCACCCTTTCTCTATATCATTCCTATTTATCCTCCATCTTTCCATACACAGTGTCTCCTCACCATTTGTTTTTTTTTTTCTCTCTCCTCATCCCACTGATTGGGAGGAGGGAGCACACAGGTGCCCTCCTGGGACTGTTAGAGCTGTTTGAGAAAACACAGAGGTTCCAAAACAAGGCTTTGTTCAGCAGGAAACACACCTGTGAGTTTGTCTCTGTAAATACTGACATGATGAGCTGCCATCTCTCATAGCGTGACATTCTGGCTGACATTCAATCTGGCTTGGTGGCAGAGAGGTGTCGACAGCTGACCTTCAGCCCTGAGATGGATGAGAGTGTAGATATCGGGATTTGAATGCATAATTGTGAGGGCCATTTGTGACTGAGTATTGCTGCATGAGTCCTATTCACCTGCTAATGCATGTGTTGGTTTTCAAACACTATTACAGACCGCAGGCGCTCGCAACATTACATAAGACAATTAGCGCGCACTGCTCCGCGTTTTTGTGGTCGAGCGTGGACGGACAGATGTGGCGTTAAGAGCATTCGGCAGCTCTGTTAAGTCGTGGCATCTCTTTTCTTTTCCCTGACCGTAGCCACAGTAGCAGAATGGCAACATTTTCCAGGAAAGCGCACGTCTGTGAGAGCTTCTGGCTTCCCAAGTTGGAAATTTGGCTTGGAAAACTACTTGTGCATTTATAGCAGCAGGGTCGAGGCAGCTGAGGTTACTATATGAGATTCCATCATGTACCACTTGTTATTTTCTTGCTCCAGTTATGCTGCTAAATGAGCTGACTTATACTTGACACAAAAAATGGATTTCTCATCATCAGTAGCCCGCTGGTACATCTTTGTGTGCACAGCTGTGGACATTAAAACTATCCGATATGAAGGAAAATGTTGCCCTGCAATAGACCATGCAGGGCCATTGTGTTGCTGGGACAATACCCCAAATAAACACACGTCCTGCATCATTGTGTCTGTTTTACCATCTATAATTTTCATGCGGTCTAATGTGATTAAAAAAAAACACATTAAAATATACCTCATTTGACGAGGGGATCTTTTTATAGAAAATCACTGCTTTAGTTTTTCATATTTTAACACTGGAACGTTGTTAAAGGCAAATATTTTGAGGAACACCATGGAGTTGCGCGCTTAACTTAAAAGAAAAAGAATGAAAGGATCTAATACAGTCCCGGGACCCAAGGTATGCATTTAGGAGCGAAATGTATATATGGTATGATTACACTTTTGGACCCTTTCCGTCCCCTCCTCCACAGGTCAAGGTGCAGCCGGATTTCATCTCTGATCGGGCTGCGTGTTAGCATGAGCCCATCCGTCATGGCAACAGAGTGTCGGCTGGATGTCCCTGTCACTAAGCTGTCCGTTTTGTCAGACAGCCAGATCCATCATATTGAGATGGGGACTGATCCTTGCTAGCAGAAGCCAACCGCCCCGCAAATACATACAAATATGCAAATTAACGACAAAATAAACATCACCCTGCAAACGAGCCATCCATCAATGACCGGTTTCTCAGCAGCTCAGCATTGGCAAGGCAACACCAATCAGCCACTCCGTCAGAAGGAGTGATGGAACGCCATCCTCTCATCTTCTTTCTCTCCTCGCTCCCCCCCTTCTTATATCACTCACATGCTGTCTCACTTTCATTGGTCCGTATTTGCCATTTTTCATGCACACTTTCTCCAATTTTCCCCTCTCACTCTGCACTCACACTCATTCCTTTAATCTCACACACTTTGTCAGCCCCATGTTGGCTTTTTTTTGCCTATCCATTTCCCTCCCATCTATTTTCAAAGCTCTCGTCCCCCCCTTCAAGTGCCTGTTCATCATCGTAATTATAAGTTAGCAGGAGCCGTTTAGAATGAATACTTGTTCTGTCTTTGTGTTTGAATGGATAATGATGTGATGGGAAACATTTTTGCCATTAGAGGAGCAATACAAATCAGACCACATGTGACACTTCTTTCCATCCAGGCTCCGGCCTGTAGGTCCCAATACGTCACTTCGTTATTGCGGCGCGACATTTAACTGCGAACTGTTGTCATGATATCTGAACCAAATAAATCAAAATTATGGGAATGTACTTAAGTCATTGTTGTCATGATAAAATTTTAATCGGCGGCAGTTTGAAATTTGTGTGAGTTCCTCTCAGAAAGCCAAGAGGCTGGACTGGAAAGAAAGCGCTCCTAATGGAATAAAAGTCAAAGGAGGGAAAAACATGAAGCAGTTGGAATTCTCCTGCAGCTGAGTCAGTCCAGACTCATGTTGCTTTTCTGGCAGTGTGTACAGACATCCCTTTAGAGTATGTTACATGTACATATATTCATGTAAAGTCTACATGTTTCACCCTAAAACATGTCTCTAATGAGTAACTGAATTGTGAAAATCTCCTATAAATTGGCTTCAAATGAAACTCCACACCTTACCTCATCCATTAACTGTATGCTGTAACGACATGAACTCGAAAATAAAATGTTTGAGTGTTTCCTGCCAACCTCTGGCACCTTGAAATACAATAATTACCACAGACTGTCTCGGCCAGATTAGTTTATCTGCCCCCTTTTGGGCACATTTATAAAACCACAGTCAATTTACACTCCTGTGTTCTGCCGCTCTAATGTGGGCCTGGCACCCAAACATAACATTGTTTTTAGCTCCAGTTTGTCTGATTGCGCACAAGCCATAGCAGTGCAGTTACAGCGTCATAAAGGTCTGTGGTTAGTCCCCCGGCGGTAAGTGGGGGATCTCTTGCCTTGAGGCGGCGGAGGAATGAGCCTTGGGCAACCGAAGCCACAGCTCAGCCCAGAAGCCTAAACCATGGCATTCCACAGACTACCTTAAATGGCATCCCAATTGCTTCATCACACATCGGCTAATTCGACAATGAGTGGGTGTTGAGTTCTGACGATGCAGTAAAAATCATTCCCTCAAAGCAAAACACTTTTATTACGATTGCAGTGTGAAGTGCATTCTAATTCAGAGGGAGTGGAGGACAGTAAAATGTCCACTTCTGTCTCCATGTCAAAGTGTCAGTGCGTGACAGCATGTGAGGATGTTTACATTCATGAATGTGGCAGACCAAAAGACGAACATGGAAAGACAAACACTAAAACGGAGTAAAAACAAAACCGGTGATAAAGCATGTGTATTTGCATGCAGTACGCTTGTGCTCATGAACACTGTTTTTATGAGTTTCGCGTAAAAAAACCCCCCAAAAAAACAGAGAAGGGTGACAGAAGGCTGAGGGGAATTCCGTCTTTGCAAGCCATCGTGCAGTCATCCTGTCTACTTGCTGCCACACCAACCACTGGACAACCCCACAAACAGAAACACTAACCTCTCTGTCTCCACACTTCCCTGCATTTATCTCTTTATTTCCCCTTTATTTTGTCTCTCTTTAAAACCATTCATGCTCCCTATATGTCCCTTTGTTTGTCTTTCTTACCCGCTATCTACCCAGCACAAATAAATGATCTGCTGTCTTTCTTCTCTCATGCTTAGCATTAGGTCGTGATTTCAAATATCAAAAACTTTCACCAATCTTAATTTACGACTTATCATCTCCCTGTGTGTGCGATTCTGTGGCGGCAGTGCGCTGAGGTTTCACTCTTCCAGAGCTGCAGTTCGTTTTGGTTTGTGCACTTAAACATCTGTCAGCCACATGTTCCCCCAGCCAGCCACCACTTCGATAACTGTACACAGCTGGAGTGTGTGTGTGTGCCTCTGAGTGAGAGTATCTCTACTGAATTCCATGTGTGTGTGTGTGTGTGTGTGTTGTTGCGTTGTGTGTCCATGCGTGACAGTGTCCCCTACATGCCTCCTATCGGGAGGATTAAAGCCACACCTTATCTTTACACTAAACACCATTATAAAACTCCCTTGAGGAGTTGCGTGACCTTCTTGTCCTCACAGGTCTCTTTATATTTGTCACAACAATAGACATCAAGCAGCGTCTTATTCTATTGTTCCTCTTTATTATCTTCAAAGCATTTCGCTCAAACACTGGCTCTCTTCTGCACAGTAATGTCGCCACGTTTCCATGAGCTCATTGATGAAGCCAATTCGCTCTGGGAGCATCTTTCTTCAGCCCTCCCAAGGCTGAAGAGCTTTCAGTCCCCAGATGTAGCATCATGGTCTGCAGACCAGCGAGGTTTCTGCCACTTGGATGTTAAGCGTGTCTTGTAAAAAAAAAAAAAAAAAAAATCCCATCTGTCTAATAATTGCACAGACAAATGAAGTAAAGGAAAAATAAAACTACGATCTAGAAAGCAGTCCCATGTCAGACAGTATGGCTGTAATAAATCCCTCTTCAGTTTCGCCTTTATGACAGCACTGATTCTGCATGCGCTTGTTGCTCCACAGAGTCCACGAAGCCCACAGTGGGAGAGGATGCAGGAGAATTAGAGCAGAGAGACAAAGTGCACAGAGTTCTTCAGCTGAGGCCTGAATGACTGACTGGAGCTGTGAAACCTGGACAGCATCACTGCTTAGCAGATTACACATGCTGTAACGGAAGGCTTTGCAGACTTATTTAAACATACACCATGTAGAAACTCGTCGTTCCACAAGCGGCTGCCTATCAGGCGATGCAGCCATACTCTTAAAAGTTTTCAAATAATTAGAGTGAAGCAAAGGTGACGCAATCCATGCTTGGATGCCTCCCCAGTAAACAGAGCTGCCAAGAGTGAAGAGCTGCCCTGGCCAGAGTGAAGTCAGCGCCTGAAGAACAGTGGAGTTAGTCAGAATGAGTGAACCTGCTGGGCAGCAGTTTTGGGCCACTAGCCCTGTTCTCTAAGAAGTTCTTTATGGCGGGTCCATCGCCCCAAGAGAGCCCTCCCCACACACACTTCATCTGAGTCTAAAAATCTTCGTAGTAGGTCCAGAAAGGAGTCGTGCTTAATGTAATTCAGTTCACTCCTTACAGTGACTGCACTTGTCAAAAGAACGCCAAACATTCTAAATTTGGGTTTATATTTTTTAGTGTAATGCATAAAAGTGATGCAAACAATTAAAAGAAAGAGCTGATTTAGCTGTAGCATTAAAGAAACATGCAGACGGTGCAGAAAAAGTCCTGAAAGGACGAAAGAATTAAAAGGACAAGTAGTAGAAGTAGCAAGAAGTATTTGCAGCTTAACAATCAGGGAAAACAGCAAAACACAGGTCCAAAGTTATGTCACAAAACCAGTTATTAATGCTAATGAGGCAAAGTAACTAAGTAGATTTACTCAAGTACTCGACTTAAGTACCATTTTTCTACTTCATGCCTTCCACTCCTCTACATTAAAGAGCGAAATATTGTTCTTTGTACTCCACTACATTTACCTGGCAGCTTTAGTTCCCATTGAAATAAAGAGTTTACACAATAAAAAATAAAAACTACTTCTAAAATTCAACCTTTTGTAGCTTGAATTCATCGAGGTCACATTTCAGACATCTACGAGTTGAGTCTGAACAGCTGCAACAAATAGTGATTTTTCCCTCTAAACGTCTCACATGGTTTCATTTCAGTAAATGTTAAATGAACCAAAATCTCACCAGGAATCAAAAATAAAAGAAATGGTCCGTTAACCTCCTGGCGACCCCTCAGGTTTATGTGGGACCCTGCACCTAAGACTGATTATAAAGTAGCTCAAAGTAGCTACAATAGTAACGTGCTGCTGACACACTGATGTGTCAGGATTAATATTTAAACATCATACATAATCATGTCAATCACAAGGACCAAACCAGGACTACTGCTTAAATACTTTAGCTTCATTTTGTTGCTAATACTTATGTACTTTTACTTAATTAGGATTTTATATGAAAGTCATTTACTTGTAATGAGGCATCTTTTGTAAAAACACAAATGTGCCAAACGTACCTCAGCCTGAACGCTGTATCTTTTCTGCCACATCTGACCCGCCGACCCGAAGATCATTAGTTATTTTAAGTTTGGTTTTATCTCTCCGAGGTCTTTACTTTTTCTGCTTCATTCTCCAATGTCCTCTCATCCATCTCATATTCCATTTTCTGTTTTTCTTCTCCCAAACATCAATGAAAACCCATCTGGCCGAACCCACGGCCACATCATTCCCACTCCTCATCCATCACGGCCTGTCACAACAGGAGCGGGGAAGTGGTCTTATGCTCATTCTGGGAACGGATGTGGATCACTGAGCTGGGTCGAGCTCACGGTGATACTCCATAGTCCCAGCGCTAAGATACTATTTAGAATATCTGAGGGTTTGTTAGCGCTAATAAAGCACAAGAAACTAGCAGTTTGTATTGGCAAGAAAGGAGAAGGACTTACCGAAGCCAAATGCGGCCGGAGCAGGAATGGGAGCCGACTGGACCGGCGTGGAGGTGTAGAGGCCGGTCACCAGCAGACCATCAAAGGATACACTGGTAGAGATGGTTACTGAAGAGAGAGAGAAACAAAGAAGTATGTTGAATACTTGTGCTACTCTCAAAAAAAAAACTTCACAAATTTAAATTATGATACGATAAATTATCCTTTAATGTTTTAGCACCCCTGTATGAATACCTCACAGGAGGACAAGAAGATAAACTGTAATTTATTGTTAATTAGGCGTCAGAGATCATAAGTACTAAGCTTACACTTCAATCACACGCTGCGCAGACAATTAGCCGGTGTGATATACATGCGTGTGGACAGGAAGTGTAAAAGTGTCCACGCGCTGCAGCTCACTTACATCCTGCTGGTAATGAGCACAATGAGCACAGAGCTCAGGTGTTAACAAACAGAAACAAAGTGGCCATTAACTGGGATGCCAAAGAGAACGAACACCCCCCGTAGGAGAGGAGAAAAAAACACAAGTGTGCAGGAAGGTGTTAAAGCAAAATCCACAATGTGTCTCACACACAAACACACACACGTGCAGACACAAACATACAATGAAAGCACATGCTAAATGGGGGCTTTGAGTCACTTCTAAAACTGTTGAGCAAGACAACAGTACAGTATCATCTGCCCCCTCATCACCTCGCTGACTTTCTCACAGGCAACAGAATGTAATCTACCTCATTTCGAACAAATCACCGTACTTAAATCTAAGCCTGTCCCTATTGACAGCCATATTAGAAGAGAGCGATGAGCTAATTGGCTGTAACCCTGATAGTCTCGCTAAGCCTTTATTCATCACAGGTCGCCACAAACAGCAGCGGATCCGCAAACTGCCAGAGGTCTATTATCCAGCTGAACACATCCACAGCTTAGTGTATCCAGGAGCAAGTTAACTATTGATCCGCCCAGTAAACAACGGCCCTGAGTGACGGGACCACAGAGCCGGCTGCATCACTGGAGGAAGAGAGCTCAGCCACTGGACTGCTTCCAGCCAGACAGATCAGAGTACAGGGGAACAGTCTGCGGCTCAAAGGAGAACACGCTCCTAAAAAAACAGTTTTACACACTGAGGAATAAAATCCTTTGCAGCAGAGCGAGATGGAGGCATTGTTATTTCCTGACCCTGGAATCCCCCTGCTTATGGGGGGAAAACTGAAAGGGAAAAGGAGGAGACACCCACAGCGTTGCTGTGTTTTAGTAAGAATAGCAACATGTCAGCTTGGTCTCGGGGCGTTCATTCTTCTGGGCTTGGTGCGCTTCGTTGTGGGAATCTGGGTAGAGTAGACTCCTGTGTGGCCCCGTCTGCCTGCCTGTCTGACTGGGTGACTCCATTAACATGTCCTCACACAAGGCGCCCAGCGTTTGTGTGTGTGTGTGTGTGTGTCTGAATGTGTGTGTTCTCCATGTGTCTGTGTATGTTGAATGTGTTACACCCTGTCTTAAGAGCTCAGTTCAGCCCATCTCTTCCCTCCCTGTCTCTCCTCCATATCAAAGCCTCAATAATTCATCCCACAACACTTTTTATTGTAGCCAGACATTTCCTCCTTTAACGTTAACAAAAATCCAGCTATACATACATATACATTTATATATATTTATACACACACACGCACACACACAGCCATGTCAAGAAATAATTGATTAGCCAATAAAATAAATGAAATAGTGGATATTTTTGTGTAAACTAAAGAAACTGAAAAAACAGCAACGACTAAACTTGGAATTTGGAAAACAAAGTAAACACCAGCCTATGTTAAATACACATTAAAGAACACAGAATAACTACTTTGTTTAAAGCTGCTAAGCTTCTGTCTGTTACTGTGCTGTACCAATAGGGCAAAATCTAAATGATTAGACACAGAAAACAACACCACAGCTCCCATACTTAATCTGAGGAAATACATTTGACCAAGCTTAATGTGTTGGACATGTTTAACAAACAAAACAAAGTCTGTCCCAGTTTTTCTTTGTCAAAAGAGCTGCAGTTTTCAATAGTTAATAACCAGTAATGTTATTGAATAAATGTAAAACCTGTGTTGGCCTCGTCTCCTCGTAGCAGCCTCATCTCCTAATGGTTCTATACAGAAATAATGGGCGTACCTGATCTACATGATAAAGTGACTTGTTCACTGTAGTTAACATGAGTCCAGCTGCTGGAAACATCTGTTCTGCTGGAACAGATGTCCGCAGAGACTGTTGCACTAACTTCTTCAGTCCGGGAAATCTTTCAGTGTTTACTGCCACTACTAAAAATGTATTTATACTCAAAGCAGGGGAGTGTCACTGCTACAGCTCATCACTTTGGTTCTAATGTTGTTGAAAGCATGTGTAATCAGGCCCGCTGCTCCGGAACGTTAGCAGTGTTCGCAGCTACAGCTTCTATCACTGCTGTTTGACTCTCAGCTCCTGGCCTGCATTAACCCTGCAGCTGCTGTTGCTGCTGTTCAACCTGCTAGTTTAACATTGGCATGAGCCTCAGAGAGCTAGCTAAACCAAACAGAAGCCAAACAACGCTGAGGGTTTTTCACAACTTCAGGCTGCTGTGTTTATTAACATGACCGCCACAGTTAGCGGAGCCAAGCTGCAACATTCCTCGTTTTTAGACGGCAGAGCAGCGCACTCGATTTACAATTTGTGCAGCCCGCAAGGATACTATTTACAATCTGTTTCCTGATTGTGACACTGCACATCCATGGTCTTCAGCATCACTGCTAATTCATTCTTAATCAATTTAACAACAATCAATTTTATGCCAATTAGGTTTAATCAATTAACAATTTAGTAATAACGTTTGTCGTTAGTACAGCCACCTGCTGTAAATTGAACGAAGCAAAGATTTGCATCGATGAATTCCAGTATATTCCTGGTTTCTATATCTAAAACAGATGGACATCGGTCAAAGAATAACATACAGTGTGAACTCAGCAGTAAAAGGGGTTAAATCAATTCTGAATATTAAGCGATCAAAAGGGAGAGCTATCTGCAAAACAATCTTCTTAATTAGGTGCAAAAAATAATAGTATGAATGGCTCGAATAGCACTATGCGAGCAACAAGTGATGTCTTTTTTCCTCGTCAGCTGTGAGCACTGCTAATTCTATCAGCATGTACAGCGTGTACAAGAAGCTGTATTGTGAGAAAGATATTTTTGCTTGGCAACAGGAGCATTATCATATTCAATCCATGTTGCTCAGTGCACCTCTAACACCGCAATATCCACAGAACGCAGCGAAAAGGCCTTCTCATTCAAACAAGCAATTACCGCGTTCATACTATGCATGCATGTGCTCCCCATTTGTGCTATTTCTGTTCCCTGGAATACATTACCTATTCAACAAATCCATTCCACAGTGTGGTGAGATATGTTATCAGTGTTTACATTATGTTGCATTGATCCAAGGCCATGGCATGATGCAGTATTTAATGGAGTAATGGACTGAGTTTAATGCAAGTTGGACGGGGCTCCACCAGCCTCGGTACACACAAAACGCTCATTTCTGCACTTCCACTGACCTGCATCGTCGAGGTTACACACACTCCATTACTCGCCGCAGACACTTTAATACTCACTACACAAATACACGCAAAAAAAAGACTTCTTTTTTTTTCTGCCTCCACCATGCCATTTCTCTCTTTAGCCAGTGCTAACACCTTTCTTCCAGCTTCGCTCCCATTTGAGGTATCACTGTAAAAAAAAAAAAAAAAAAAAAAAAGCTCTCTCCTGCACTTTCCCCATCTACTCCCTTCTCATGAATTTTCTGTTCCCTCGCAGCAGCGTACCTGCACTCTGTTTGATGTGGAGGCTGGGAGGAGAAGGAGTGGAGGGGAGGCAAAGCTGGGGGCACAAGGTTACAATCGAAAAAAAAAAAAAAAGAACTGGGGGGGGGTGAAAAGGGATGGAGAGTCGGGGTAGTGGAGTGGCCCATGGAGAGCAGCACTACCTGATCAATACAAATCCAAGATCTAAATTATTTAGACAGGCCTCTAACACCCCTCTCTCACTCGCCTGTGGAACGCATCAGATAGATGAGCCAATCAGATGAGATGAGATAAGATCAGATCCAATCACCTGTGGGGGTAGTTCACACTCGCGCTCACACACACATACACGGATCTAAAGGAAGGCCTTTGATGGTAGCCTTTAACATTCTTGTCCATACTTCATTTCTGAGCACTGTTCACTTGGCCGAGGGGGATGAGAAGCCACGAGGCGGGAATGGGGGTGAAATTTATTACCAACGGTCTCATTGAACGCATTAGCAGGCTCTGTGTATGCGAGCATGTGTTTGTGAACGTTTGTGTGAGATTTGTTCATGGATAAACAAACCAGGTGTCGGGCTCATGCAAACATCTGGAGTGAATTTTAGGCTCTGGATTACAAAATCAAGCAAACGAATGCATAAAAATATATGCTTTCATTATTTGTACATTTACTGATTGTCTGGTTCGTGGTCTGGGATGGGTTGGTTTGTGACAAAGTAAGGGCTTAAAGGTGGAGTCTGCAATTCTGGAGAAAGAATGTTGATATTTAGAGGAGATTAAGGAGTCTGAAAAAAAGTATATTGAATTAGAATTGCTCTTTGAGTACGCTTCAGTATGCATGCTACGTCTACAAAGTCAAAGAAGCTGTGCTCCTGTCCACGCAGGAGTCATAACTGCCGGAAACAGGCAATCCTAACACAATGTTTTCTTCTGGTAAATGTTTTAAAATCATATGTTGTTGTGCAGCAAGTGTTCTGGTTTCTATTTATTCATGTGCTTCTGGTCCTGGTTAATACTTCAGTTGTGTGATTGTCAGTGTGTTTAGAAAGAAGGTGGGAACAGGAAATGATTGGGTCAGGGTTCCAACAGACCAACACAGAACCAGGAGATGTGTGCAGAAGTTCACATTTCAAGAGGCACGCGCTCGGTCCGAGAGTCTTGCCTACAAGTGCTCCTAACCGTCTCGGAAAAACCCTCATTACACTGTATGCATAGCGCTTGTACCCGCATACAGACGCACATATTTTATACTTGAACACACCACAGAGCACATCTCTTGGCCCTAAGCCAGCATGTAATATTGATGATGCGATGTGGTATGCCTCATTATAGACACACACAACCGTGCTACTACTCAACTATTGATGGGCCTGGGGCTTTCTTCACTTCTCTGGATCCACCAGGAGTAATGTTAGGGCACAAAGTATCAGCACACCAACAAAATACACATTCACAAACACAATGCCGGCTATGCTGACAAGTCTCCCGAAGCTCAAGCAGACACACACACACGCAGCAGACACACAGAAAACACATAGTGATGACTAATTGGTAAAGGCAAACAACTACGACGTGACAATATATCCCTCAAAAATAAGCTCACAAATGGTTGCCAGTAAATCAGAAAGCCTATTTGCCTACAGTAAGCAAAGAAGATAATGTGACTTGTTCCATCTTACCAGCCTTTGGTTTGAATTTGTAAGATTAATATTTCAGTTAGGATTCCCTCTGACTTCTTGTAGCCACCTGGCAATCAAGAACAACAAGACTGCATCTTCACTTGTTATCACCTGAGTGCGTTGCCTTATCTGAATGCTGTAAAAGCATCTTCGACATGGGAATAACAAGGTACTGGAAGAATATGTGTTTAAAATTTTATAAGATACTAGAGTACGATTTTACACGAATCCCAAAGAGGTGTGCTATTGCCTTTAGAAATGAATGCACCTGTAGTAGGCAGAAAATCTGTTTTTCCTGGTTGTTTTTTTTTCTTTATTTATAGTACAAACAGTGAAGGAGCAGCCATGAATGATATATGGTTTTGGCCAATTCCTTGAGCAAAACACGCGTCTGTTAAAGTAGTAAAAAAACAGACCAAATGCTCATGGTGAAAATTCTAAACTAATGTGAAAGGCTCACTGTATGCTGGGTCAGCAATCATAGCAGGGTTTAGAAAAATAGGGCCCAGTGGCATCCTAAAAGCAACGGTAATGCCTCCTTATGGTGTAGCAAAGCTTGGTCGGGGCTGTGGTTGGCAATGCTTGGCGGTATGAGCTCATTCTTAGAAAGAAAAAAATAAAAGCAAGGTAAGGGATTAGACCAGCGCTGGACAGGAAGTCTCGGAGCCCTGAGAGAAGACCTGATTTACATCGCAGACTGGTCCGCTTGCATTGAAGTGGCTCTGTGGTTGGCATGGCCTGAACAGCTCCTTTCTGCTCTTTGTGGACAAACACACCCACCAGTCATCACCACACCCACATTCATTACCTTTACTTTACTTACACAAGTCTCAAAAAAACATTTAGAAAATGCCTACAACTGGAAAGACATGGATATAGAAGGAGGTTTTGACAAAATTTGTTTTTGCAACCTTCAGTTATACCATAGACTGGAAATATAGTATAAGCCAGACGGCAAAAGTAATTTGTGAACGACGTGACAGCAGCGATGGTGTAACAGAATATATTATCAATGAAATCCCCGTGTTTTTTCCAAGTGAACCAGGAGGATGCCCTTTTTGTTTCCAAATGGATGGAGGTTTTCCTGGCAACGATCTGGATAAAGATAGCCGACCATCTGACCCATATCCCACTGGCAGACACACACGTGCCCCAGAGAGGACCAGGAAATGGAGGCCAGACCATGGGGAAGCTATAGTTCCATCTGTTTCCATGGCCATGCCAGTGTCGGGGTGCCACTTCACTCTGAGCTTCCTGAAATGGTTCAAACTGTCAGTCACCTGACCATGACACCGTGAAGGATAGGCCGCTTTTTCCAATGATAAGAAAGGAAGGAAAGACTGGTCCTTTAAACTGGCAACGAGTTCAAGGATATGTAGACTATCTGAATTACGGATGTCTGGATGTCCCTCTGCAGTTTCAGAAGATTGTGTGGGAAGTGTGTTTCTACACATACATGTGTCATGTGGTGTTCAAGTCAGGTCTTAGAGGCATCATTCCATTGCGTAACCTTCTGGCACCATCCTGGCCTGCTGGCACTGCCATCTGCTGCTGTGAAGCTCGAGATCACAGACAACCTATCAGCCACCGAGCTTCTACAGGTTCTGCTTAACTACAACATCTACAACATGTTTTGTTTTTTCTTTTTGCAAAAGTCTGAATGAAAGCAGTTTATCTACTGGGAGTGGTTTACAGGTCCTTTCATAATCACTACCAGAAATTACGGACGATTTTTGTTCTCGATCCAATTTTTTGCTCTGTTGAGGTTCGACTCTGTTTACTAAGGAGACGAGTTGAAGCTTTACTGCCTGCCTAACTTGGCTTCACCCCTGCAACAGCCGTGGAGAAAAACAGGAGCGAAGAGGCAGTTCTGTCACAAGCATCCTGTTCCTCACACATAATCTGCCTCCCGATCACACTTCATTGTGCTGCTCACATACGATGCATACAATGTCCGATGCCTAAACATGAGCAAGAACAGGTGCGTGCGTTATTCTACACAAAAAGGATCCTTGGTAAATATGTTTCCAATTTTCCAAAGTTTCCTAAGTATACCGTGAGTTTTTAAGCCCTGGGGATGTCTTCTTTCATTTTGTTTGGATTTTAGGAAATACCACTTTCACCATCTGCAAGTAATCTGCAAGTCATATTATTCCGCACACAACGTATTATATATGCTTTCATCCTTAATACTAAAAGGCTTATATTGGACTTACAAGGAATATACAACCCCGCTGGGAAGGCATGTCAACTAATCAGCATGGTAAAATCAGTCATGACAGAACATTTCTTCATAGTTTCTGAAGTCAAGCACATGACGTTGTGACATCTCAAAGGCGATTGTCTTTACCTAAGATTGGCTTTGACAGCAAATCATCTCTCTGGGCTTTTAACATTATTCATTGTTTCATTGTACAGAGGCCTCAAACTGCACACAGATCCTGTCTCAGTACCTATCACTGCTATGAAAGACTCTAAATCATTTCTGATAGGCTACAGTTCTTCATTCTCATCAGTCTGGATGAGATGGGAGAAGGTAAGAAAGAACTGCTGTTGTAAGAGAAAAAAAAAAACAGCCTTATACAAATAGCCTGAGACCCAAAGTAGCAAGCAACCCCTTTCCTGCATAATTACGAATTAAAATCATCTTAAAAGCATTAGATTTACAAACACTAACCATGAAGAGAGCATTGTTCCTCAAAACATGTATAAATGGTGGTTTCTGTAAAGGGTTATATTGTAATAGGGTTCAGGAACACCATGATTCTTTCCCTCTGTCGCTTGGTGACTGCCAGGACTGGAGAGTGAGCTGTCCTTCTGATCAACACCATGTGTTCCGCAGACAGAGAAAAGGCTTCAGCCATCCAGCCCCGACAAGCAAAGCATCTTCCTTCACTTATTAAAACCATACTGAACATGCTAACACGCGACCAAAAGCCAAGGTGTTCACCGTGGTAATCGTTAAACAGAATACATAAACAATCTGAATGTACCTAAACGCAAGTCACAGAGGAATGCTGCCACCGTGTAGAGCCTTCCCGAGAGCAAGTCCAAGGAATGTAAGAAAACACTCTGCTTCAAAAACTGGGTGAAATCCAAACCACAACTCTTTGCACAGGACAGAGAGGCACAACACACACTCGCAAAGAAGAAAAAAAATTAACTCTATGGCAAGCTCAGTGACACTAAACACATCCATCGAAACACCTCATCACATGATCGTCTTGCTAAGTTACATATGTAGACAAACAAACAGAGCCAACCAGTCAGCTAGCATTGAACTGGACACACACAGAAATGTTGCATAACTTCCTTTCCATCTCACCTGCTCTCCTGGGAGCTGCCCAACCAGAAAACAGGATGGAGGTAATGATGGTCATGCCGTCACCTACACAGATATGACCTCAGTGACAGTTCGGCTGCTTAGTCCAAGTAACCCCATAACATCCATCCTCTTCCACAACTGGTCTCCCACCTCCAACAACCTATCCTAAACAGCTTTACAACAGAGCAAGACCTGACTGGAAGGCATCTGTCAAGGAAGGCCTTTAGATGAGAAAAGAGCAGGAATTCAGCAAGACATTTAGAAGGACAAAGGCTCATGTCAACAAAAATGACCCCCGTCTGTCCAGTTTGCCTGAACCTTCCACATCCTTTATGGTTGCAACTAATGATTTTTCATTATCTATTAATCTGCCAGTTATTTTTCTATTTAATTGACTATTAAATCTAAAAAATGTCAGAAAAAGACTGAAAACTGCTTATCACCATTCTTGATATATTTATATGTCTTGTTCTTGTAAGTATGGTATGAAACTCACACTTGGTCAACTGTTTAGTCAATTAATCAATAGCTGAAGTGTTCTTTTAACAACCACGTCAATCCTCACATCATTCACACCTGAAGAAAGTCAGGGGATCGATATGCCTCCTCATAATACCACAACTGCACACCAGACACAACAACAAAATGATGTTAATTGGTCGATGCCAGTTCCAGCGTGACGACCACAGATCTGCTCCACAGTTGGTAAAGTTGCTAAGAATTTAATGCACCCAAAGTCTGCACGGATGTATTGAAAATGTGTCCCACAGGCCAGCAGCATATCCAATATCTGTTATGAGAGTGAGCACCAAATCACCTCTGTCCAGTGTGCATGCTAATGCTTCAATAAAAGAGGCCATGTGACAGATCTGAGGTAGATCAACAGAAATAGAAATGAGGGTTGTTTTTCCACTCTCTCACATGTAGCTGCTTAACTTTTGAAACCAGTATCTCAGCCGTCATCACTGAAGTCAGTCCATTACGAATCAAAACAGAACTGACTGGCTTTAATCACTTCCCGTAGTACACAAGTCTCATAAGGAGGCTTCCTAATCAAGTGTGTCTTTTCTACCACTATCCTGAAAAAGCATGCCATTATACAGTACCATTAGTTGATGGATGAGCTGTTGTTGGTAATACACAGCTTAGACCTCTCCTCACTTTCAAGAAGACGGATAGACCAAATTTAATAAATGTCAATGTCTTGGAGCCACTCGGTCATGTTTTATTTAAATGATACACATTGCTTCTTTTGAATAATTTCCAACTGAGAACGAAATAGCCCCAAAAGTGAATATTTTCATATTGCACATCAAAAAAAAATACATTTTCAAAAAACAATCCTGCTGTTTGGTCTTTTGCTGAATTTCCATCCTTGTATTTTCAACCTTGCATATTCCCGACTCACTAAGGCTTATGAGATGAAAGAGAATAAGTAAGTTAGCACCAGGTGCACCTGCCCTCCTCTTAGTCATCCTCATGGGCTGACACTTCAAACTGCAGTTTTTATCAGAGATTCAACCTGGACTTTTGAACTGTTCGAGCCTCGTGAACAGTAAAAATCCACGGTGCTTACTTTATGTTGGACTGCAACACAGTAGTTTCTACGTATTTGCCAAAAGCAGGTCAGCTTTTCTTACATACAGTGTATATGCTTGCAACATAATACAGTTATGCCTCTTAGAGACAACACTGGACAAAAAGGGACACAAATCGCAGTGGGTTCATTTTATTACAGCCAGTCCAGAGAAAAAAGAAAGCATCTTTTCATGTTTTCAATCTGTCCAACACAAAAAATTAATCCACAATGAGTTCATGTACCTGTAATGCCTGTAATATACTAACCTAGTTTTCAGTGCCTGCTGCCCGCGAACATCTGGACACTTTCTGCAAAACCAGACAGCTGCTGTGCCTTTTAGCACATACTACTGTGTGTACATGCATATACATGTGAACACAGTAGCACACTCACATACGCAGGCTCAAATTCCTTATGTATTCAGGACTGGCAGCATTCCCAACTACAGAGGGGTGACAAATTAAAGGAAAAACAGAAGCTTTGACCACTATATTGAGGGGATCTGGTGGCTCTGTTATTATGCTGTGTGGATCGTTTTGCTGGTATGGTTTGGATCCACTTGTTTATTCTGATTCCGAGTTCTCTTGCAGGATGAAAACGCCTGCATCCATACGGCATGAAGGGAAACTGAATGGTTTAGTGTAAAATTATGTCAATCATAAGCCCTGGCCTACACAGTCCCCAGATTTCAACCCAATTGAACACCTTTAGGAGGTTTTACACTGACGTGTTAGACAGCTCTCTCCACCACCATCATCAAAGCAACCAATGAGGGAATATCTTTTGGAAGAAATATGTTCCATCCCTCCAGAAGACTTCCAGAGACTTGGAGAGTCAATGCCAAGGTACATTAAAGCTGGTCTGGCGAAGGACCAACATCTTAATAAGACACTTTATGTTGGTTTTTCAACCATCTGTATCCTCTCACTATCACAAATATAATAGCACTAATATGAATAACACAACTGTCACTTTGCATAGATGTTCACTTTACATCTCTGCACTGTCAGTACTTGTCAGCATCTGTTCCACCCCTCCTTCCCGACTGCTTTCTGCTTACACAATCACTGTCAGCATTACAACACTTGTTTACAGTTAAGAGACACATAAATGTGAGCCTCACACAAAATTGGGCATAATGTAGCACATCAGAGTTGTTGTTGTCTTTTTTTTAAGTACACTTCTTTCATTCAGAAGAAAAGTACATTACATATTCACATGATGTGCCAACACATCGACTTACCCAAAAGATTTGTGATGGCTCAAAAACAATCCAGCTAATGTAAGATGAGTATTATTAATCTCTATGGATCTTTCTGTCTCATTTAGTTTTCCACAGAAAATACCTGCAGGTCTCTTGCTAATCCTGAATAATATAAAAGACAACATAATAACTGTTACTCAACAAGTAAATTAGAATTCAGTTTGGCCAATTCTTTGAAGAAGTCAAAGACGTCCTGGGAGCTGGAAAGGAAGTGCCTCACTATTTTGCTCTCCGCTCCCTGCTCTTTCTTGGCGTGAAAGTTACAGATTATAGCCAGCTAAGTGAAAAAGTACTGACATCAGTCAAAGTCTGATGTGCCTCTGTAGCTTTTGGGTATGAATGTTTGGGGGAAGGAGAGTGGCACAGTGGTGGGGAGCGGGGCTGCATAGAGCAGAGGGGAAAGATTGATTTCTAATTAACAAGCTGGTTGCTGTAATGAAAAACTAGATGGTCTCTCCTGGCAGTGGATCAATGGGGAGCACTTCCCTTGACATCCAGTCTTAATCACAACAGCACAGCTTGGTAAAAATGCACTCGTTTCTGTAATTAACGCTGTCACGCTCCCTCCATCTCCCCTTTTTCATCCCCACCCAGTTTCTGTGTTAACCTCTACCTCAGACCTCTGCTTTCACTCGCAAGCAGGGATCACTCACTTACTCTATCGCTGTATTCTCTGCTGTCAGACATAGTGACAAGTGCACACATAAGCAAAGGTGTTAAGGCACTTACAAAGACACTAATGTCTATGTTTCGACAAAACAGACTGTACTAAGCTGGCTGTGAAGAACCACAAGTCTTTATTGAGTTGTGAACACTGAAGGTTGCACATCTACTGTATTGCAGTAGTCCACTTGTCTAAACTACAGCTTCGTTACGAGTCTGCAACTTGCCACATATTTCCCTACATTTGATAGGCTTACACTAGTTCTTGGGTTTCTCCTACTGCGACTCCTAAGCACCTTCATCTGTCATTAACGGCACTAAATGGAAAGTATGCAAGCATTTCTCTGATCATTCCTGATATTACAACTTGTGTGTTACTTCCATTAAAGACTGTATTCTTTGCAATTTCCCTGAGTGACAAAAAGGGATGCAATAAGTAAACGTGACTGCCATTTTTAAAGGGAGCAGGTGGGAGCATGTGTCTTCGTCACACTGAGGTGTGATGAAGACACATGCTCCCACCTCCACATTAATTTTTAAGAAAAAAGGAAGGCCAAAGACATTAAACAGACAGAGAGAAACATACTGTCCTTGACTTGTAGTAACTCCCTTGAGTACACTGAGGCAGAAGGTGAATTCTCACTTATTGTTTCGTCTAGAGCTCTGTCTAGTCTTGATTTCAGTTGCCTGCCAGTTACAGACAAGCAAAACACAATCAAACACCTGATCCACTGAGGTGTAAGACGTGCTGCTCCACAGCACAGCATTGGTAGAAAAAATGCTTTTTTTAATCTACAAAAGTATGTTCAATGATACCCTACTTCTACAGCTATGTTGTCTATGAGGCTTGACTTTAGTTGTGATTTTTGACAAAATTAAACAGATATATTTGATTACGTGTGGCAGACAAGCTTGCATTTCAGAAATCTTGCTGATGAACCAAAAAAAAAGAAAAAAAAGCGAGATAGATGAGCTAATCTTTATTGTGGAGAAACTCTAATCCTGAGTCAGAGCTCACTGATGACACATGGACCTGTGGGGACTGGAGGTCTGACGTTTGATATGAGGGAACAACAGAGGAATCAAGTATTTTCAGGGGAGGAATATGTGAGAGTCTGTGCCTGTGTGCGGATGTGTAATCTTCCCCTGCCAGCCTGCTGTGTCTTTCTGGGCAGAGTGGGCCTGGTTGTTTGAAGGAGGCTGGTGCTGAATGGGGGGGTGGGGTGGGGGTAGGGCTGGGGCTAATCCGCCTGTGCCACGCGCTGTGTGCCCAGCACCCGGCCAGTTGCTCCATGCCGCCTCCTCTGTAGTGGGTCCATTGGAGCGCTACAAGTCCCCGTGAATGCTATCAGCACAGACGACACACTGCCCCCCAAGCAGGGATTACAGTTCTCTCAATGAAGCTGCCAGAAGGAGGATCTAGAGCAAAAGGAGGAGAAGAAGGAGGAGGAGGTACACAATCCTCCAACAGGAGCTCCATTCTCTAGAAGGAAGAGGCCATCGGCAAAACTGACATGCCAATCAGAAGCGGTTGGAAAACCACCCCAAGAGAACAACACGAGGATCCACCACTTTTCAAAATCCGGCTTAGAGTCACTTGGTACTCCTGAAGGAGAATGAACACTGGGCCATTGTTTGGAGGTAGATTGGTATGAAGACATTAGCATGAGTTTGCATAGACAAACAGAGCTCCTATTGCCGTGTGCACTTATCTGGGCCTTGTGAGAAGGAAATAAAACTTTGTAATTATATTTACAACCTGTTTGTAAGATGAAAGTAAACATCAAAGAGGCAGAGGAAAGGGAGAAACTGTAATGTGGCAATAAAAAATTATTTAAATAGACTGTAGAAGGGTGCGTCCCCTGTGTTTTCTATTGAAAAACTTAAGCAATAAATACCGTGCGGTTGAGATTCATCCTCACACCCTCAGGGTTTGTTGTGTGGGCTCTTTGAGCTGATGTTCGGTGTCTCACTATGGTTTACCACAGAGACTGATACACAGTGGCCTCAAAAAATATTTGGATGATTTATTTTGTTAGAGAAAGACGGAATAAGTACGCTTGTCAAGAAACATTTTCAACAAATGTAATGATAAAACAATAGATATACTGCACAAAACGAAGACTAAAAAGTACAAAATAGTGGCTTCACTACTGGTTTTCAGTTCATCCACATCGGAGCATCAACATAGCACTTTATGATTTCTTCCTGTAATCCCATAAGTGCTGTATAGGACTACAAGACTTTTTTTTTTTTCCTGAAACATTCTCTCAACATGCCCTCATATGGTTTGGATCATTGTTCTGCTAAAAACGACTCTGACGTTCCCTCCATGCTTTACCTGCAGAGCAATGTCACTGGATTATTTCTCTTGGCTTCCTCCACATAAACACTCTGTTATCAAAACCATGTTGTTTGGATTATGGGCTCACACATGTAACAAAGTTGCTGTTTTTTTGTGACTATTACAGATTTAATCCTATCTGTCTCCTTATTTGAGCTCATGAATGGATTTCAGAGTTCCACCCAGAACTCACACTACATGCTTTAATCTGCCTTCCAGCAACTAGAACTTGCAGCTTCTCTGTTCCTGCTGTATGGGTCGATGGACTGGTCGAAATGTGGAGCGCAAATTGAACGTTGGCACCGAGCGTCCACTTGTTATTGCACAAAGTTCAATCAACTTTCCTCAAACAAGATGCTTCCTTAACAAAAATAGAAAGAGCCGCTTTATTTTGTGCAGTTCTAACAGTGAAATCGCACTGCTGGCTTAAATAGTTAATTACAAATATGCTGCAGATATCTTAATTGGATTATTATTTTTTTTTACTTATTTCTTTTACACTTGAGAGTAAGCTGTCTTTTCTCATGCCACCATTTGAGTCACTTAACTGTTATAGTAAAAAAAAAAAAAGATCAATTAAGCATATTTGGATGTTTTATTGTTTAAAATAATTGAAAAACATGCCTCTCTTTTTTTTCTGTGCTGTCCCAAAAATGTACCAAAGCGTGACTCCAACAACAAGGTACCGTGAATTTTGTGTACTGTCACACCTCTGCTAAGTAACTAACAGGAATGCTATCAAATGCTTTATGCTTCGAGCGTGGAAAATCTCATGTCACCATATTTGTAATGGTTTACACATTGCCAGATTTGTGCCAGGAGTGGAATATGTCGGTGCTTGTGCCGTCTAAAATGTAAACCTTCACACATCAGAAAGGGACACGAGGGAAACACAGCGAGCGAGGACACACTAGGACAGCTGGAGCCTCGCTTCTGCACACCACAGCTTGTATTATCAACGGAGAGGCACTCCAAATCAGGCAAACCCCCAACAGACAAGCACACACTCCAACATCCTGAAAATACTTACAGCCACTCGTCTGCCCACTCACGAAACTTACTGAAAACACAACTCACATTTGCTTGTTAAGAGCTTTCTTGTTTTGGCTGGAAAATGAATCCGTTGAGGAAATTGAAAATAAAAAATGTAACAGCTTCTTGCCGCTTGCCCAGATAAGACTGGCACAGGCGCACACCTCTGCCTGGCAGGGATCCACTCACTGCCTTCATTTTTAGTTCTTTCTACCACACCTGGCGCCACGCTGGCATCATTCTGGCACCAGCCGGGCAAAAGGCTAACAATCTAACTGTTATCTAAGCAGATTCTCTGTGCTCCAATGCAGTAAATCAGTTTTCCAGAAATGTGGCATATAGGTGGCGTGTGTGCCATCTAGACACTGGGGGCTCGAAATTCTCTGCTGCCACTCACCGACTCTGTACTAGAAAATACAAAGGCGCAGACAGATAAGCGGGTCTGTCACTGCAAGTTTGTTATAGCATCATTACATTGTCAGAGGTTTGTTCAGTACGTTATAATAGCTGGAGTACGTTCCCGTGAAAACATCTTGACACAGCCGTTTAGCGCGTGACAGGGAGGGGAAAGGACTAAATTTCATTTCATCCTGTCGTAACATCGACACAAAGAATCGTAATCGGCCGCTGATCAGGACATTTGTGTTTAGGCAGCGGAACATCTGACCTGTCTCTGTGTCATGATGGATCACCCACTAGGAGCTGAGTGCCGTGCACATGTCCAGGCGTGCATGTGTGACAAAGGGAAGATTCCCAATGAATATCCATTCTCATTTCTCACCCATCTGCTCCTTGACATAAAGGAAACTGGCATATCTCTGAGAATACAATGCTCTTTAAATGGTTCATCATTCAGTGTCCACAAAGACAGAACACCCAAACACACCCAGAAAGCCCATACAAACAGCAATACACTTGACACACTTCTCTCTACTCAGTGAAGTGACCTATTCAGACAAAGCAGCAGGAGGCAGAGAGGCTGAAGGGGCTGAGAAGCTAATGAATGCACGGGTCTGGACCACTTGAAAGTGCAAGTGTTGTCCGCATGTTGCGTTTCCTTCGCTCACAAGAGAGCCCTATTAAACCATTAGCTCCTCGCCCCTTCAATTCTTTCCTCAGTCTTGCCTGCATTTTCAGTGTCCCTGCTCCCCGAAAACGAATGTCTGCATGAAAACTAGGACAGTCTTTTGATGGTTCACTGACCAATGCCTGCTGCACCGTAAGAAATAGAGTTTTTTTTTTTTTTAAATAGATAAATATAAAACGCCACAGTTGAGATGAACAGACATGTAAGGTAGGCAGAAACAGTGGGCACACCGAGCAAATCTAATCTCCACAGGAACAGCGCTCTAAAAAAAAATGCAGCACCGACAAGAAGTGGTCAAAGGTCGGAAAGCAGACACTCAACAGTCCCCTCGGAGGTTAAGTGTTGCAGAAGGCGATGATGACATCCGAATAGCTGCTGAGCCCACAGCAGATTGATGACATTTTGGCATTCAATCTGAAGTCAGTGGGTGCCGGCTTGCGGAGACTAAAGACGGACCTTGTGTTTCCAGGACATCTTGCTGTGGTTTTGCTGGTGTGTGATAATAACTACTATTCCACAGCCTTACTGGGGCCTCGTGTATGTGACCTTCACTTCAACATGACTGGCTTGTTGTTCTATGGACATCAGTCAACAGCTCACACGGAGAGGAAAGAAAAAAAAAAAGAAAAACTCCCCCAACCATGACAAGTAATCAACTTTGCAGATAGATAATGGCCTCTTTCACTTTGCAAAGCACAGTGAGTTGTGTCTGGTGTGTTGGAAGGAGAGCTGCTGGAGTAATTCACAACGTCTAATCTGATAGGTTATCATGGGATGAGCTGATGGTATTTCGTGGGGATGAATTTATCTCCAAGTTCCCATTAAGAATGTCATTTAGTGGCAATGTCCAAATCTCCTTGAAATGTTGATTGTTTCTCTGGCCTCTTCAATCATTTGCACATGAAAAGGTCCACGGAACAGGGACTGCTGCAGAAACCACTGACAGATTAGCATTGTACTGTCAACTAGTTCTCCAAGCAGCGCTCGTGTTTTACCCTCTGTCACTTTCCTTTGCACCGCTGTTCCTCCTACTGTTTTTCTATTGTGGTACACTGGCAGAGACATGCTGCTGAAACCCATTGAATATTGTTTGCTTTTCAATAATGAGCGATAACTGTAGCTTTCATCGCAAGTGCATTATTACGTACTAGGACGAAAACACAAGTACAAATACCTTGGCATACAAAGGCACTCAATCAATCTCACTGGCCCCATTTCTGCTCATGCACCTCCATTTTTCTGGTTATTCTCTGCTGACTTTCAGAGGACACCGCGCTGCTATTCCACGTCCTCGCCGGTCTCTTCCATTGCACTTCCTCCTGAAGAATTTCACGCTGCACAACACGGCAGAATGATGTCTTCCCTACTCATGATTTGAACCCCATGTGTTTTACTTGAAAGGCAGTGTTTTCTGATACTAAAACAATGTGTTTGGTGGATTTCTGTCTTTTCCTGTTCTCCCGCTGCTGCGTCACCATCCCATCTCTGTTGTTCATCTGTGAAAATGAACATAGGCGATTTCCCCCCCTCAAAAAAAACCCAACAGAAATGTAAAACATTACCCTCTGATGAACTGTGTTTAGAAACAGGCTTTTGTATTCTGATGTTGCTTCAAATAAACATGCGGTTGCTGTACGGAGACCATCTCGCGTTCCCACAGCGGTGTTTAAAGAGGTCGAACACAAAATGAAAAAAAACTGAAATAAAAAAGCTGCTTCCTGAGTGTAGCAAAAGTGGTTCAAATGGGTCGTTTGATTATTTAAAGGACGGGCTCAAATCCCAGCGTGACCTTACTTCTTTCTTGCTCCTGTCTCTCTTGTGAAAGATAAGGCAGTACGTTCGTGTGCATGAGTGACACTTGGTTTTTCCATTTGTGTGGTGCGAGACCTGACCTCAGAGTCTAAATGCAAGGACACAAATCTCCACGAATCTTTTCATTTCTTCCCCTTTTGTTTCCCGGCAGTTCAGAATGTCTCCGCAGTATTTCTGTTTCCATTTCGTCCACTATGACCCTGCCAATACACCCACCCTCTCAAACATTTCACAAAGAGTAACGCGGCCTCTCTTGGTCATTTCATTCTGATGGCTAAACACAGTAATCTTGTCTACAATACGCACATACAGAGTACGCTGCCCACACATGGTCTTATCACTCAAAAGCAACAGAGAAGCAAGAGGCAGTGAGGTCAGGTCAGAAACCCAATTACTGTACGGCCACACAGAATCTTGCTCTTGCTCTGCACCGAATGCTGAGGTGGTTCTTTGAGACACTCACCTCCTGTCTCTTTTTCTAAGGGGTCATCTCTCGCTTTCCTTTTTCTAACTTTCCCCTCTCTCCGCTAACAACATCTCTCCTTCACGGCCTTTCTTCGGTTTTCTTTTTCTATAGCCCGTCAACAACCATACGGCCAGAATCTCTAATGCTTTCCACCCCCATTTCCACACGCAGCTCTTTCAGTGGTTATATCACACGTTGCTTTTAGAAGATTAAGCCAAATGTAATCCAAAACTAAAGGCTCAGAAAGCGCATAAAAAGCATGAGGAGAAAAAAAAAAAAACAATTGAGATTAAACAAAACAAAAAAATAAAAAGCATACTGAAATACAAAAGCTCATTTGCAGAAAAAGAACAACTGTATGAACACTTTGCCTGTTCCATTACATCACCAGAACGTGTAATTTACTGTTTTTTCCCCCCCTTTCTATCTTTTTCTGTCATTCTGCGTTTGGCAAAGCAGGCAGATAAACATCCACCCTCAGTCCAACTCGTGTATATGTAGCCCTGAGACCACTCAATTCCTGCCACACTGAGCCTGACAATGACCACGGTAAGCCCATGTAAGGGTGGCTGTAACCATCAACCTTTGACAGGATGAGAGATGGAAAAGGAGACGGGGATTGCTCCTGATTGCACAACTGTACACACAGCCAGCAGCGTTTCACTTGCCATTTTTTTTTCTTTCCATCCCCACACAAACTGAGTCAAAACCCACTTAAATTTAACAATGACCTGCTGTCATGTGCCAAAACATGGGACAGAGAAAGAAAAAAAAAAAAAAGTGAGCAGCTTTGAACCTTGTCATTTTTGTGCACGAGCCCCGCTGCTGGTATCTTATCTTCTCAATCCTCTCATCGTCATTTAAATCTCCCCCTACTCCATCCGATCCCAGCCGTGGCCCTATTTAAATCTCTCCCTCCTCCCAGTCCACCACATTTCTAATGCTAATTATCTAAACCTCTCTGTGCGCTCTATCCCTCCCATCCACCAGCTAGTTATTCAAATCTCTCCCCACCCGCTCTCCCCTACAAGCCCGGCCCCAGTTAAAAGGTGCTTGACTGAAGGGCTGATCCGGGCTGTTATTTTCAGACAGAGAATAATACGGCTTCTTCCAGACTCCTCTCCTTTCCTGTTCTGTTTTCTTGGCCTTTTCCTTATGCTTTTCTTTCTGCGTACAATTACACAAACTCCGCTGCACACATCCTCTTTGAAATGAAGGGGTTTATTTGCCGCGATAATGGAATGCAGTTGTTAACAGCGCAAAGAAGAGCGCAATAAATCCGATGTTTGTCGTATCAAATTAGGTGTAATATAAGAGCAGCGGGGTTAGGAAAAGAGAATGTACACAACAATTCTGTATATATAGGAAGTGAGATACAATCAGTGTATACATCCAGCTCGTAGTGAAGAGGATAGCTGCATGGGAATGTGACCTTACTTGGTCAGCGGTGGCCTGTTTGGGTCACTGTCCCCAGTGTTAAGTGAGTGGCGAGAGTGAGTAAGCGCAGTTTGGGAGGTCAGAGGGGATCTCTTTTCCAGTACCAGGTGCCAGCACATCAGTGTGGGAAAGGGGACATTAATCTGTTTCCTCTTACGCTTTTGAGCGTGGTATACTCGTTTCTTAGTCTGTATTTCTATTAGTCAGAGCATCTCTTTCTGTGCTCTGTTTGTCCGTTCGCACTCGCAGCTTTCACGCTCTCTCACTCCCATTCAGTTGGAGGGATCTCGCTGTTAGTCCTGTGGAGAAGCCACCTACACATGGAGCATCGGGATCAGAGGAGTCCCACTCAGCATCACTACTTATTACAGTTATATAAATGCTGGTTTCCAACAGTAGCCGCCCCACAGAAACCGCACACTCCCATATGCGCGCACACCACAGCGGCGCCTCACGTGTGAAGCGAAACACCTGCATGAATTCCCTGTGTGTCTGGTTTCTGTTCATAAAGTTGGTTTCGTATCTGAATGTGAAATCTATGTCACGCACGATGACATCTGTGCACGATTCAGGAGTGTGTGTCCATCGAGAACAGGTGATGCTCTTTCACAAAATGAAAACTATTTAAAAATCATCCAAAATGTACAAGTGATCAGTTAAAATATGTATTTCTTATGTGATATTAACAAAAACAATAGCTCCTCATTCTCTTTTCCATGCAGCAAAAAAACCCACAAAAGTGGACATGACAGACGGTGTGCTCACCTTGGTACTCCTGTCCAGGGGTGTAGGTGGTGGGGTTGCCTGTAATTTGGAGGGTGAGCAGCACCTCTCCCCCGCCTTCCGCCACCCCGGCTCCCTCCAGCTCCCCATGGTGGGTGCACAGGAAGAAGAAGGGGTTGAAACGGGGGTAGAAGCTCGCAGGGGGTGCCCCGAAATCCACGTTGCTGCTCCCCAGGACCAGGGCAAGCAGGGCATAGCCTAAAGCGCCCCCGAGAGAGGCCCGCGCCATGGCCATCTGCCCTCACCAGGCGAGCGGCTGAGGGGAGTGGAGGTTGGGTGAAGAGGTGAAGAGAGTGATGAGTGGGAGCAAGGACGGCACAGGTAGAGCTCCAGAGGGCGGGTTTTTTGGAGTCCACGGACGAGTCCAAAGTCCAAAAGTGCGTGCGTGAGAGTGATTGTATGTGCAGTATATCTACGTGTGTGAGTGTGTGGGCTTGGCCGTCAGGAAAACTGTTCTTCTGCTTTCCTCTCCCTGTCCTACCTCCACTCTCGGGGAGTTCAGAGCTTCGCCTGTGCTGTCCTGCTCCGGCGTTTAAATACCTCACCCCCTCCCTCTGTTTCCCTCTCTCCTCCCACCCTCCCTCCCTCCCTTCCTCTCTCTCTCTGTCTCTCTTTCGCTCTAACACCAGCTCCACGCGTGCTGTATGCGCTCTACAAGACGGCCTCCCTCCTCTCTCTCATCCAGCTCTTCTCTCCTCCCTCTTCCCTTGCCAGTCTATCACTCTGCCTTTTTCTCCTTAATCTCGTTCTCCCCCCCTCTCTTATCCCCTTCTCTTTACCTCTCGCTAAACCACTGTGTTACTCCACATTGCACCCTTGTATCCCTCTCCTGAGACCCTGGCCGTCTTATCTCTATGCATCTGTTAGTTTCTTCATCCCTAACCAGCCCTCTGACAGATCCCTTTCACTCTCCTCTCTTTCCTTTGTCTTTTTGCCCATCCACCAGACTGTCTCCTCCTCTCCCACCCACTATCACACCTCCTTTCTCCCTCCCTCTTAAGCTCTCTTCACCTCCCTCTCCTTCCCTTTCTCTCTCTCTCTCTCTCTCTCTCTCTCTCTGCTGCTCTCCCACTTGGTCGGTCTCCCCCTCCTCCTCCCCTCTTTCGATCTCCCTCTTTTTCCTACCCTGTACCTCTCTGTCTCTCCTCTCATCCTCAAAAGTGCTCACATTTGTTTTTCTTCTTCTCCTCTGTTGCTTTTTTTTTTTTTTTTTTTTTCATGGGTTTTCCATCAGAATCTCCTTTTCCACAAGATTCTCCAACTTTTTTCCCCCTGTCAAAGCAGCATGCGCCACCGCTCTGTTTGACATTAACCAACTACTACGGTGCGAATGCAAGCCTGCTGCTTTCTCAACAAATGATGGATAAGTTAGTTGTTTAACACATTTTCTTTTTTTTTTTTATCCCAGTAATGAAAACACAAACCTGCAGCCTTCACGCTTTCCAGCAACGCGTCTCTCTTTCTCTGCTCATGTATCTCTATTCTCTGGGTGTAAGTGATACACTTTGTCCCTCCCACCCCCCACAAATATTCTCTCCTCAGACCTTGTGGACACAAAAAAGATTTTCCGTGTGTATTACAAACACACAAATGTTCCCAGCGGCTATACAATTCCTTCCAGGGTACAAGGCCAAAGAAAAAAAAAAAAAATAACAGATTAAATAAATGATTACGGTAAAGGGGGGGAACTTAAAGAACTCGCCGTTAACACCGCTGAGCATCTCCTCTGGCGTTTCTCTTTAGCTGCCTGCTGAGTCTGTGTGGTTAAGTGCCTGTTACAGACATAAACACTCCCAAGCCAGCAAGCTGCAGACGCGCACACACAGTCACAGCCGTGTCATGTCCAAACAGCCCGACTGACCCACAGCAGGAGCACACAGCCAGGCCTGCATGGGCAGATGCTTTCACAGCCTAAACCCTGGATCAAACAAACACACGTCCACATGCACATTCACACATTCGCAGCAGAAGCAGAGCGCTTTACAACAACGTACACGTAGAAACCATATAATACGGCTCTATCAATTTCTTGCTTCTCTCCAGGTTGGTATTAGGAAAGATTTATATTTGGCTCAAGTGAAGTAATTCACCTGCCAGAGCAGCTGCTGCACCCAGACCAGCTCCAGTCAGCATGTTTATCCAAATAGCAGTCCAGGCGTCCAAGAAGGCTGGACAAAGGCAAATATTATGCAACTTTTAAAGTGAAACTTCACTCACCGCGCTGGGTTTTATTAACTTACAAATAACTGTCAGCATTGTCAGCAAAAAACACAGAAAGTGAGAGAAAACTTTGAATCCTAGAGGTGCTTCGACTACAGTTACTCACAGTCTGATTGTGAAGAAATATTGTCAGAGCTTTAAAGCAGAAGTGTGCTTTATACAAGCTACTCTGTCAGGTCGGAACAAGAAACGCATCTTCTTTCTCTCATAAATACAGTGTTCTTCTTAACATCTTTCAAGTCTTTCACAATTCGCTCTCCACTGGGCATACTTAATGCCAGATGAGATCATGTGTTTTAGTTTGAGTTCTTTTCTTTTTTTTTAATTTGGGCAATACACAGAGCAACAACCTTCTCCAAAAGCCATGAAAACTCTGCTGACTCTCAGTCAGGACAGTGGCTCAAAGAAAAAGCAATTCTCTACCTCTTTTAGAGTCTAACATAAAACTGTGACCGTTCCACTACTGCTTCTGTTCACGAGACTGCCCGCAGGACGACAACATTAGAAGGCTAAATAAAGTGATATGGAACATGTGACTTCACCAGGAACAGGTGTGCTGCGATGCTATGCATTTGTTTTAGTATAGAATTATAACACTATGTCAAGCATGTGCACTACAGCACCGTGAGAACAGCGACGGAAAAGCGAGTACATTAGGAAACGGTGTATGAGTTAAATGAACGCAGCAACTTTTCAGAAACAGCGTGTGCCTTTTACATTTGCTTTATGGGGTCAGCTAGGTGGACCGGTCTGCTGAGACTGGGGGAGCGAGGTCAGAGGTTATCACAGTCCTCCTCTGCTGTTCCTCTCAACCAGTCCACAGCTACCCTCTGGCTCCTTGTTGGTTTAATTAAGCACTTTTAATTAATCTAAATGCTTTGGCTCGCCGGTGAGATTTCTTAAAGAGCTTAAGTCCTTGTGTGCAGCTTTGATAGTATCCACTCTGAGTGTTGCAATAATGTAGTTACAGCCCTGAGCTCACACTGAAAAAAGATGTGTGTCTCAACTTTCAAGTTAGTAACTTCTGTTTCTTAAAAAGAAAGCAGTGAAGACTCTGAACAAGCTTTTGGGCCCATTCGGTGCCACACTACCTTGCATTGTACTGTGCAATTTCATAAAAAGTGCAGAGACCGGACTAAGATGCCAGGAAAAGGACTTTGGGATTCCCTCGAAGACTCCCTCTTCTAGTAAAGCTAAAGTTCATGAAGTGCAACCTCTTTATTTGGCTTATATCAGCATTTGTTTTTATTTGTTTGTATGGACAATGTAGCAGAAATAAAGAATGGATGGCCACTCTTTCAACAGGATAGTTTACATGACTGTAATACTGACAACCCACGCAGCTCATTATTTTTAATTAGCCCCACTTATTTACACAAAAGCACTGTGTTAAAGCCTCTTCATTCAGTTTCACTGTGACCACTGCATTGACACAACGGGTCTGCTGATGCAAGACTCAAGCTAAAAAAAATGGGGACATCTAGCAAGAAACTGACCCTGTGAAAATCTCCACAGACCGAGGACATGAACATAGACACTGATGAGCCACAACATTAAAACCACCTCCCTCGTATTGTGTAGGTCTCCTCATGCCATGAAAACAGCTCTGAGCCATCGGCCCATGGACACTGGACCTCTGGAGGTGTCCTGTGGTTTCTGCCACCAGGACACTGGCAGTGAATGCTTGACATCCTGTAGGTTGCAGGGTGGGGCCTCTTGTTCCACACCATCTCACAGATGTATGATTAGCTTGGGATCAGGGGCTCTTTGTCGTGTTCCTCGAGCCGTTGTTAAGTAGTGTTTGCAGTACGGCAGGGCAAGCTGTCCTGCTGGAGGAGGCCCCTGCCATTGGAGAGTGTGGTTGCCGTACGAGTGTGCTCAGTCTGCAACAAGGTTTAGGTGGGTGGTTTTGAAGTTGGTTTTCCCTTAATTGCCAGGTTCCAGGTTTCCCCACCCGACCCTTGCTTTTTAGGAGGTTGTTCGTTACCTTTTCTTCCCCTTTTGTTTGTTTTTATTTTTTTGGTTGTTGGTTTTTTTTCTTTCGGAAACGTTTGCGGCCTTTGGTTTTTTTTTTTCTTTTGTTTTTTTAGTTTAAACAAGCCCTTCGAAGTCAGTTTTAACAATTCCACCTCCAGTCTAAAAGCTAACAGCAGCACTCCTAATACTACTGCTCTAAAACTAGAAGCTTACATCTGAATAAGGCCCAAAGCTTGACTCAGATTAGAAAGAATGTGAGTCTGTGCCACACACACACATAATGGCAAAAAGACCTATTTATAGGTCACCAAAGAAGGTAATTGTGTCATAGGTCGTCTTAATAAAATTCTTGTGTGTGTGTGTGTGTATGTGTGTGCATACACATATCTGTGTTTGTATGTGACTTTGTGCAGCCTCCTCTGACGGGAGCTGCTAGCAGAGCTCGGTCACAGCACAGTGTTCACCGTCTGTTCCACACACCCCTGCTGAATACACATGATCACAGTGTTCAGACTCACTCACACAAAAACATTTGCCCAAAACGAGGAACACTGACATGCGAGTAAGAGCCCACCACTCTGAAACAGAACGAACACCAGCACAAGTGTTTCTGAAGCAACATGAAGAGCGTGAAGCGTGTGCCAGGAGAGCCATCTGTTTTACCTGTAGCAGTCTTTATTAACAACAAAACACAACCCCCTACCTGATGACCTCCCTGTTTTCTTCATGTAGGTCCTGTCCTACATCTATCCCTATTACACCATGGCCGTTCCGTAGCCCCTTCCCCTACGTGCACACACAGACGTACTAATACACACTCACACACACACACACAGCGTGCGACTGGGGGCTATCGTTCTCCATTATGAAAACTAGGTCGGGGAGGAGTGGGCGAGTGGAGTGGGGCAGTAATTATTTTTATCATTATTAATTTCCACCTCAAGGTTGCACCAGGGCTTTTTTGTCTGCTTCAATCTTCATTTCAGCCCCCCCCCCTTGCATCCACACACACTCACCATCACCGCCACCATCACTACCACTGCCTTTGAAAAGGCTGCGTGCCAAACAAGGCAGAAACAGAGGGTGGGGGCACAAAAGAGGAAAAGAGCTCAAAGGGATGGAAAGAGTATGACGGAAAAGGAAGAGAGGGGAAAGCAGCGACAGGGGAGGCAGGAGGGGTTGGATGTGTCGCTTCATCACTCACCGGACCCTAATTTACACTAACAGGTTGTTTACTTGATATGGCAAATGATAATAAAAGCCTTGGTGTTGGAGGAGGGGACAAGGCAAGAAAAGAGAAAAAAGAAAGAGAGGCCCTGCGGGAGCACTTCAGCTGTGATGGCTTGCACACTCCAATTAGTCCCATGAAAAGCTTGTCCCCCCCTGTAAGGAGTAAAAGAAGGGGTGAGTTGCTCAATGTGTAAATAAAACCGACCACAGTCGCCCCCCAAAACTCTCTCGCTGGGCCGGCACAAGGAACAGCTTCACTAGCCTTAGCAGCAGGCACATGCAATGAAAATACACAAAGACACTCGAGTGTCTTGAGACCATAAACCAAGCAGGTCTGATTTTTACTGTACGTGTTTAGTTACCGACAACAAACTTGTTTCTTTTTACAGTAAGAGTTACGAGGGCTGGGTTGACACTAAAACTCGGCGCAAATATAAGATTTTGCTGCACACAAGAGGACCCAAGAACATAAACTTTTAAAAGAAAAAAAAGATGTAAGTGAGTTATATAAGTGAGTTTGGTGACATGTTTCACATTAATGGTTTTCTGTTGTAATCAAGCCCCTACACATTTTAAAGAGCTCATTTTCAAGACACACTCCTGCCACAAAAACATGACATTATTTCTAGCTGTCAGCTCATTTTGACTCGTGAAATATAGAAACAAAGTGGACATTTTAAACCTATTGAATGGCACAACAGGACTTTACTTGAAATGCTGTGCACAAGACTGACATGTGTCACCAACATGAAGGAGTCTTCATCAATATTTATGTCATTTAGTGTCATTCGGTCAATTACAGCATCATAAAAGCAAACTTTGTAAGGTTTGGGATTTTTTTGCGATGATAACATGAAATTAACCAAGATTAACCTATTAACCTATTAAAAACGTACCTGTTTGATAAAGCTCATAGTTAGGGCTGCTTGGAGTCATCTGAGCTGTCCCTTAGTGATGCTGCTATAAGTTTAGACTGCCGGGGGGACGACCATGATGCACTGGGCTTCTCTCCTCTTTATATATATATATATGTGTATGTATGTATATGTTTTATAGTTGTATATCACTGTTACATATGACTAACTCTGTGACTCCCCCCAAGGTTCTCCTGCGCCTGTTCTCTCGGTGGATGTCTCTGGATCTGGAGCTCCTGAACTACAGCCACTGGCCTCACCGTCTGCATCCTGCTGCTCCACCATGACGCCTCCTGTTACCTCCACCAACTACGCAATGGACCATTTGAAATGGAGGAACAAAAGGACAATAACTTCTAATAACTTGTTTAACTGTACACTAAATTGTATAATTCATCCCACATCCACCCAACCGGTCGAGGCAGAGGGCCGTCCCTCCCTGAGCCTGGTTCTGTCGGAGGTTTTTTTTTCCCCCCGTGAGGGTTTCGGTTCTTTCCCACTGTTGCAGACTGCTCGCGGACTGCTGAAGCTTCCAGGGAATTCAAATGTTTTGGATTGCTGGGTGTTTCTGCCTTTGTTAAGTGCTATGAAATGACTTGTTGTTGTAAATATGTGCTATAAATCTAAAATTTATTTGAATCAACATGACTCAACAGGCCTAGCTATCAAACTAGAATATTTGTTTAATTCAGACCCGTTTGGTGTATTTCAGGCTTCTTCTTTTTTACGTGCAACTTCTGAAATAACAGTTAATCATGAAATATATTTTGGTTGTTGAGTGTCTGGTTTGTGACTGCAGTTGGTCCAATCACACTTCACATCTCTTCAAAATACTGAGACATTTACATGACAACGTATAGAAGAACACTGTTGTATTGTTCATTGTGTTCTTTCAGCAGGCAGCAGGTCACTTCTCAGAGTTTGTGTTCAGACATTTGACCTGACACTTTGCCTCCTGAAGTCAAGCGTTGCTAAAGGTGAGTCCTTTTGAGCACTAAGAGGCCCCTGTTCTGTCTCCTCCACTGCTCCACTCGGCCAAATCCTCCAGAAGTGGCCACACTGACACCTTGACAAATGAAACTGTCACGTAGACCAAGTGCAGTTTCATCCTTTAAAAAAAAACTGTAGGATCAACATTCTCCACATCCTGTGTTCCACGTCTCTCACATAAACAACTGACAACCAGACTCAAATCTGCTGTTTGGACAAAGAAATACAAACTGTCTGAGAGCAAGCAGATGGGTAGAAACTTATCTTGGTTAAACTGTTGCTTCTGGAAAACTTTGCAGACACAATTAGATAATAATTATAAATGGTACATAAGTGACTGTGTGTCTGAGAATTTAGCAGGGGAGAGATCTTGATAAAAGAAGGGGTGAGTCATTTGCTTTTGCTTCCCACTTTAGGGACACAATAAGCTGCCAGCCACCACCGAGGAGCTGTAGACTTAACTAAATGCACGACTTAGTGACGCCTTGTCAAAGACTTTAAAAGTTAAACGGAACAAAACACTTAAAATGTTATTTTATTTCTCAATATAGAGACAACATTTTCCATTAAGTTTTACATAAATAAATAAATTTTTAAAAATGTGAATTACCAGTAAACAAAATTGTAAGGGTGTTTTTCCAGAATATGCAAACTAATATGTTCTGATGTCTTTCATTTAATTTGTCTGTTGCATTAAATATTCATCATTAAATCACTGAATGGTCATGAGTATTGTTTGGTTATTACTAATTAGAAAATTAAAGTGTGTACTCCAGTTTTTCACTGTTGAATGTCCTGAGACTATGGCCTGAGATGTACCAGAGTTGAAGGATGGAAGCATGAATGACATTTACGAGGTGTGCCAGAAAAGTTTCAGGACTGGTGTCACAAAAGATATATTTCAAATCCAAACTACAAACTACAAGTTTTCCCCTTCAAAGTAATCCCCCTGGAGTCTAACACACCTTCCCAGCCTTCTCTGCCACGCCACCATGCACTCCTGGAAGGATTCTTCCAGGACCCTCTGCAGCTCCGTCGTCACATCCATCATGATGACGTCCACGTCTTCAAAACGGGTCCCCTTGATGACCCCCTTGAGCTTGGGGAAGAGGAAAAAGTCCCATGGAGTCAGGTGGGGGGAGTAGGGAGGTTGCTCCAGCACGGCGATGTTCTTCTCAGCCAGGAACTGTCGGATGCTCAGGGCATTGTGAGCAGGCACGTTGTCATGGTGAAGCAGCCACAACTTGTCCTGCCACAACTCTCACTTCTTTTCACGCACTGAACGAAGCAAACACCACAGGATCTGTTTGTAGACGTTCTGGTTGATCGTCTGAAGGGAAAAACTCCTAGTTTGGGTTTGAAATCTATCTTTTGTGACACCAGTCCTGGAACTTTTCTGACACACCTCATACACTCATTACTGTACTAAAGTGGATTTTTTGAGTATTTTTTAAAGAACTGTAATGCTACTTTGTTTTAAAGGTTCTATGAACTATGCACCAGGAGATCACATTAAGCCAGGAAGTTGCTCAAATTGGACACACTAGACCTAAAATCACACCTAAATAAATCTGAATCCCAATCACGTCCAGCTGAGGTTGAATTTGAGCTTGAATAAAATCTTTGGCAATAGTTAAGAGACCAATTCAACTTCAAGTCCAAAAGAGGTGACAGCTACATTGTGCAGTGGAAGCTCTGTGTGCCTAAAAATGACTGTTTACAAAAAACCAACCTCTACATCCATACTGTTAGTCAGTTAATTAACTGAAGCCAGTAAATTTCAAAGTTGCCTATGGTAATCGATAAAGTAATGGGAATGTCCACTTGGGGTTGGCTCCAAACGTGAGATAATCACTTTTGACCCCAATGGTAAAATGTCCAACTTTACAGCAGAAATAAACATATTTACGGTCTAGAACAAAAATGATTTGGTGTCTATTGCTCATTTCCCATCATGAAAACTGTGCAACGCTTAAATTGTATTAAGGCCCAAAGTTTTGCATAATTAAGAGCTTGGCTGCTTGAAGTGATGGGTGGGTGCCATCACAGGACAGTTCTTGGCCTAGAGACGTTTGTATGACCGACCTCAGCTCCACTCACCTCTGTTCATTTTTTGTTGGAGCTGGAGTCCAGCACAGCAGAGACAGTGAGGGCCAGAGTCTTCACACTGAGCTTCAAAACTGTGGTTCAGGAAACCTATGGGGTGACATAATGGAGGATTTGTTCCTCTTTATATCTGGTCTATGATTAGATCTCAGATTTAATATAGGCTTTGCTGGTTAGGAGCAAAAATGATGGAGGTCAGCACTTTAATACGACCTAATCTTTCCTGTTATTTAGTGGGTACGTTAACTTAAAGTCAAAATAAACTATTTTTTTCCCCTGTGATTATTTCTTTCCTGAAGGTGACTTGGTACAAAAATCCATCGGCTTGGCTGATGGCATTATAATGCTGCTCAAAATAGGATAATCTGTCTGCACCGCTTCAACCACACATTTAAAATAAAGCTAACTGAACAACCTTTTCTCAAAATACAACATAGATTAGTCAATTTATACTTAAATTTCAGTGGATTTTTAGAACAAAATTTCTTTAGTACAATTTCAGCATAAAAATAGTTCTTTTGCTTGAGTAAAACAATTCAATACGCTTTACAACTCTGCCAAAATCAGTGTTTCCCCTTTGAAAGAGGAGTCCAGCGTCATGTGATCAGCAGCATGTCCAGACTGTTGCCAAGGTGAGAAACATTCTCAAGCAAACTGCTTGGCACAGAGCATTTTTCTTTTCTTTGCATGACTAAAACATGTTGGGGAGGCACAGTTATCGCTTTGAAGTACAGAAGAATGTGCCGTCTGATGATCATGAATCTAACAGCTTTCAGCTTTTTACTGCCCAACATTTTGCAGGAACACCTGTGGTGGCCAGTCAGAATTCAGCATTTGCTTTTTTTAACCCCTGGCCTCAAGTTTGGCTTTTACTTCACTTTATAGAACAATATAAGACCAAACTGATTTATCACGCATATGCAACATTCATTGCATATTTTGCGCACTCAGCATGGCTCCATGCTTTAGATCTTAGCATGCCACATCCAGACTCTCATTGTGGAGAACAAGTTTGAATAGATATCACTATAATTTTACCATTAACATTTCTAAGCTTTGTGAGACAGTTCATGTGAATATGACAGGTTCTATAAAGAGCTGAAGATATATATTGTTCCACCTTTTCTGCAGTGTCACTTATTTTTTCTTTTGGAAAAATTACAATCATAATGTGAACTGTACCCTGACTAGTTAATTTTTTAATTAAAAAAATCTTAAATGATTAGGTTCTCTGGATCTATATGCTAAAACTGAAGGCTGATTCATTACTTTCTAGGTGGTTTACTCTTGTAGGATAAGAATTTTGTTTGTACGTTATAGTGTTTTTTTATAGACCTATTTTTCTATCTTGTTCACCTAAAACTCCCATAGCTGCCTTTAGGTGCCATCAAACATAAGTTTCACATATTCCTTAACTGGGAAAAGAAATGGAAATGAAAACTGAAGTAGGTATTACCATCCAAGTCTAATTTACAGATCCAGCAATCACAAGACAATTTTCTATTTATTTGAAGATGAGCCTTTGGCCACATTGTGAAAAGAAAGTCTAACAGTTGCACAATCAGTTCTTGGTCTCCACCTGGAAATATCCAGGGTCTTTGGCAGCTAAATGCTCATGTGTTTATCAACTAGTCACTAACCGTGTACGTCTGCTCGTTAGCATTGAACAGGTGATGTACAGTGAACCTAGATATAGATTTTTGCTGAACCTAATTGTCTGCTGCAAATTAAAACAACGCTACGAGAGTAAATCAAAGCAGTAAAGTTGCAGCGTGGACCAGCCGAATAACGCAATGTTGCAGTTTTCAGCATTCACTGCAGGGGCTCCCTTCCATAGAACAAAACACACAGAAATAAGTGGAGGTTAAGCGAGTGCAGGTGCACGCTGTTGTCCTGATGGACTGCTCCGAGCTCTGTCTGCCTTTTGATGCACACTTTATGCCACAATTCTGAACTCATGAATTGACTTTAGAAAAATTCTAAGCAGGGAAATGCTGGAGTTCTACCAGGCATCACTGCCTGCAGTGGCTACAGAAGATGTGTGTCTTTATATATCCTGGAGTTTAAATGGAGGAGGCGCATGGCTTAGCACCATTTAAGTGTGATACATTTTTCAATAGCTGTGAGTCATAGTTCTTCCTGAGTTCTGAGCAAGGCAAAGTGCGCCGCTCAGGGCTGTCTCCGTCCACAGACAATTAGCCTCGTACATCTTTTGCATTTGCTAGACACGAAATCTGTTCTCCAAACTCCTCGTTTTCAGTTCAGCTCCCAGTTCACTGCCATCACAGCACCCCCTCCCATCCTGCAGTCATGGTAACGGAGCTGTGAAAGAACAAGCTGAGGAATATGAGACATGGGAGATGACAGACACATGGCCACATTGTGACAGAGACAGACGGAGTGAGCACTGAGTGGTTTGACACCACAGACAGCGATTTCCCCATCCTAACATCCAGCATGCAAGCAATTAAGAAGGACAGGAGGCAGAAGTTATGTGGGACACAGCAGAGTCAAGAAAAACCTGGAATGATAATATTTGCATGGCATTCATGAGCAGAGCAAGTGGAAGTAATTGCTAGAAACAGGTTTTATTGTTTAGAGCTGCATCTGTGTATTTTGGGATCCTGAAGTATCATTCCTTCAGCTGCTGCTGACACACAGGACTTGTTCCCTGCACAAAAAAGCCCAATGAGTCAACCCACTGACATGAGCTTTTCAGATTTTAGCATTCAAGAGAACATAAGGTATGAGCGCTGCTGAAAATCAATTGGATCAGTGATAGAGAAATGTTCTAACATCTGAAATCTTACACGCACGCTAACAAAAACCCTTCCGTGTTCATATAAATTCTTATAGTCTAATAGATACAATATTGATTTTAGTGTGGTTGGTGCAAATGTCAGTGTGAACTTGCAAAAAAAGTAACACAAAACAGCTCTTGTTCTCCCTCCACTGCATAATCTGAGCTGTTTTCAGGCATTGTGTTCATCAACAGCCTAGGAGAGGTTGCTTTTCTTGTGTGTGCAATAGATGCACAGCATGTCTGGCACACACATAATAAAACAGATCTATCCCAGAAGATACCATTCATCCCTAGACACCAGCTCAGACTCACACTTCTTACAACGAGGCTGCATAAACACACATGCAGTGATAGCAGTGACATAAACACGATTGAGATACACACAAACTCTTACACGGTACTAACACATATGCACGAACCAAAAAAAAAAAAAAAAAGACAGGCAATAGTAGTAGAGGTGTAAATGTGCATGCACACAGACATATTTGCACTTGCAGATACGCTCACATTAGAAACACAGAGGAAGGAGGGAGGAGGGGGAAGGGGGCGCTGAGGCCACAGAACATACAACAAAAAGCAAGCAGACAGCCTTGAGCTATGAGCTCAGCTAAATAAATAAATAAGTGAAAATCTCATTTTAAACCAGCAGCTTCACACCCCCCTCCTGGAGCCCACTCCTCCTCCTCCCATCTCTCCTCCTTTTCCTCTTCCTTCTTCCCATATCCCAGATCAAGGTTTCATTCTGGAGAAGCACAAAGACTGGCTGCCCAGCATCCATCGCTTCAACTCCATCCATCCCACCTATCGTAGGGCTCCAGAGACATGGATGAGGAGCGCTGCTCCGACTCTGTTTTCTGCTTTCCTTTTTACCCCAGGATGTATTCTGGCAGTACCAGACCACACCACAATCTGGGACATGACAATCAACCTGCAGAGGGGGCAGGCTGGTCAGACCATTGTATGTGTTTGTGTGAATCCACTGTAACAAATTCAACTGGATCCATTTCATATTCCATAGTTTATCATGTCGGACTTTGAGGCAGGTAGGATGATGCCAATTAGAGAACGGCATGGCTGTCATGGGAACTCATGAATTCCAGACCGAGGGCCACAGTTGGCACACAACATTCTCATTTACCATCTAGGCTTAGCCCGGTGTAGCTCCACAGGCCGGAGACTGCAACACACCGCCTAATATAAATCCATATTGTGCTGCATTGCACAAACAAGCAGAGATAAGTAGTGGCTGTGGGCATGTGGATCTGTGGGTGTGGACGCTGGAGAGACACAAAGGATCATGGTTGTTTTGGCATGTAAACCCCACACAGATGGATGAACATCCTGCCCTGAGCTGGTTAAACCAAACGGATTGGGGCAGACATGACACAATATCTCTTAAACAGAGCACATACTCAAACTGACTGTCAATAAGCACAGAAAATCGGCAAGGAAGAGGTACAGACAAGGATGGTAGGGGCCCTTAGTGGGGGACAAGTGAGACAGATGATACAGATGATAATGTGACCTTCATCTTTGTGGCTATGAATAGAAGGAGGGACCCCTTTGGCCTTAATTATATGGGTCAGCAGACCAAGAGCTGGTGGTCCCACATTGAAGGGATCAACAAGTCAAACAAATGCACAGACACACACAGGCAGCAAGTTGATTTAAAGGGAGTCAATCAATGATGAGGCCCGGCTTAAAAAGGTGAAATGAAAATGCAAATGCAGCACACACACATTGAGTCGTATGCATGCATTTCCTCTTTTAACCAATGACACATTTATGAGCCTTATGCCAGCCCAGTTAGAAAAACAAAATAGCAAAAGAGAGAAGACAGAAATACAACATGCAAATAGAACTGGTTTTCTGAATTTATAGTCGGGCTGAAAATGATGTCGCACGCTCACATGTTTAATCATTACAACCAAGGACAATAGCTTTTGCACTACAGTGTGCCAATGACAAAGAGAACAGTGCTTCTTGCACACCTGCTCCACCATCATCATGATGGCTAGAGACCGTAATTACCAGCGAGGTGTAGATACATATGACAATGAACGCAGCCACACCTTTACACAAAATTAAATGGCCCACTGAATCGTTCACTGTAGGTCCTTCAGCACAGTGCTCCACGCACTCATTGATCCAATTACAGGTCAGAGGTCACAAGACAGTCCCATCCTACCACAATATACAACAGGACCTCCCCCACTCACTTCTCCCCATCCTCCCAGCATTTCCCTCATTCATTTATCCTCCTCTCTTCACACCCTTCTGCTCAGCTGTCATCTCTCACTTCGTCTCCTCTAAATGGCTATTGACTGTGCTCACAGAGCTTTCCTTCTTTGTCTGTCCCCCATCACAAATGTGTCTGCCAATCACAAGCTTATGTTCTTTGCATACTCACCAGCCTCCACTGACCAAACCTATATTTAAGAAAAATGACCAACTCTACTTCGGTAATATGAAAAGGGTAATGTGTTATCTTCGTTTTAAAGCTACCAAAAACCCCATTCGGTTAATTTGTTCTCAACTTCTGGCATTCCATACTGTTCCAAGTGGTGTTGCTGCCGTTTCTCAACTAATCTATTTTCTCTGTGGTTGCCCTTTTCTCAATGATTGCCCTCTCTCCAAGCTTTCTCTCCTACGCTCCTCCACTGTTACTCGCTTACGCTCTCTCCTACTCTCTCCTTTATTCTTTCCTTATTCTCTCTGCACATCACATGTTCAGTCTCTAGCTCTTGCCCTGAGGGAAGTTCTCCCTTTCAACTCGCTGGACCTGGAGAAAAGAAAAAGAAAAAAAATCTATTCCTCCCTCTGTGTCACTGCACTGTGATTGTTTCTGGTAACTAGCCGGGGAAGTCAACTGTGTGTGTGTTGCAGTCACTATGTTACTGTGTCACTGTGTCAGCATATGGCTGGCTTTGTAGTACATTGTATGTTAAAATAACTCTTTGCTCAAGTACTTATTGGTCATTTCCTGAGCTAATGTATGCTTTTAAAACAAGAAAGAAAGTTAGAAGACTCGTAAAAACAGCCAAATAACTGATAGAAACATGGATGAGAGGTGTCACAAGAAGGATGCATGAGTATACAAATATACATCCCCCATACAGACAGCTACACACCCCACACAGACAAGGCCATGCCTCATTAATCTATCACTCCAACAAGCTCCCCCTAACACCCTCACTCCTCTCCTCCTCTATGCATTTGCTACTTGTCCTGCACGAGTGCCCCAGATTTACAACCTCTCTGCTCATGGGCAGGGGTTTGGTTGATATACAGTGAGCAGTGAAAGAAGAAGCAGAAAAAAAAAAGGAAAAAAAGAGAGGAATGAGAAAGAGATGAGAACTGAGATTTCAGCACTTCATTCCCTCAGCACCTCTGCTGATGAGTTTTGCTCTCCTGGCATTAGTCTAGTACGAGCACAAAAACTCATCACCTCTCTGGGCAACAGCAAAGGTAATTATGAGTAATGAAGTGCAGACTTTTATGGCCAAACATGGGCCTAACTGCATTTTGTGCCCATAATGGCATACAGAGAGAGACACCCTCTGCTTCACTGGCATAAACATTACGCAGACGCAGAATCAAGGTCACCTCAGCAGATTAGCACAGCCTGTAAATGAGTTCAATTAAACAAGTTGCTAATGACTGCCAGCTAATGACCAAGTTATACCCTGGCAGCTCAGTGACAGCCAACGCACAGCAAAGCCTTTGTATAACCTACACTGTGTGACAGTCATCTACAGGTACATCTATGAATGTACAGTGTTTCTAAAAATACTGTATAAATGTCAGAGATTTTTCTGTTGAAAAGATTTGAATGAATCCTTTAATTAACATGCATTTCAGTACTCACCTAGTCCTTGGAAATAAATGAAAAGAGATTTTATAACAGAAAGTAATATTTCACTGCAGTGAAATCAATAACTAGAGTGGTAAAACACCAAATGAGTAATGCTGCTGCAGACAATGAAAAGAAGAGGAAACATTTTGATCAGCTAAAAATCTAGTTACAATAATTAAACATGAGTAATGAGCTCCTCCATAATTAACCTGCTCCCCAAGCTACACTCTTCTCTATTAGAGAGAAGATCAAGAGAGCACCAGAGACAGAGAGATATGAAATGTTCACACAACAGTGCGTGAGAGCAAACCCATTTAGCCTGGACCAGGGTGGAAAGTTTCCATGCGATTAAATGGCAATTCCAATCATGAATTGGGAAAGGAGATCTCATCACCAGTACAAACTGATGGATTATGGTCATGAGCCCGAGTGTGGCTGTCACAGGGCCAGACTAGGCTCATTCGCCCCAACTACCGTTCTGCTCGCCATAATTTATGCCAAGCTATTTAACAAGCCATTATGGCACATCATTACATTTGACGTCACGGCAGGATGTCTGACCTGGAGCAGCACATGGGCAGTGAGGTCGGGAAGAGCAATTAAAGAATTCACATCGTCTTCTGAAGCAAAACACAAACAGATTATAGTAGGTGGAAAGCATTTTGTTTTAGGAGAGATAAACAAAAAACTATGCTCACGTAATCATCAGCAAAGCCCTGTAGAATCAGGAAAAAAACTTCACATACACAGGGGAAACAGCCATGTAATGAGAGGCTAAAGGTCAATCCCACACCCTGGAACAGAAGCTTCACTGCTGTTGGGCCAAATCTGGCCATCTGAGAAGACTGCTTGACTGCCAAATGAAACAACTTCCTGGTATGTTTTAAAGACCCCCTTCAGTTAAAAGTAATTATTAGCTTGTTTACATATCTAGATGGTGTTTTTATACGCTAGATGATGCATCATGTGCGAAATAAGCAGCCAATACCACAGCTGAGCATTTTCACCTTGAAAGTTCAGTCTACTGATGACATTTCAAAAGCACAGATTCAGACTTCTGGGGTGTCACACCGAACAAACCGCAGGAACCAATCCTTCTAATCACTACCAATATGTATTGGCTAAATTACTGAAACGCTGCATCTTGCCGGTGTGTAGGATAGTGTAGTTTTACAGAGTTGGAGCAGAGCTGTAGGTAAGCTGGTGTGCTTCAACTGCAGTGAGCAAGAGAGGGGTGAGTGGAGACAGAGGTGAAGACCTAATAGAGCTGCAAATTGTAAGGAAGCAATGGTGTAAAGTTATATTTAAGCTATTTTAACTCTTACATGTCGTTTCAGGTCAAATTTGTCCCATTTTGACACTTGACAGCAGTAAAAATACCCTAAACGTCTTTCAGTCTGAAATTTGATTTGACTTTTCCTAAAGTGACCCAAAATACACAAAAATGAAAATATTTGAAAATTTTACACTTTTGTACAGGTGCTACAAATGTTTGTACACTAAGGCTGTTTCGTGTCAAATTTCGTCCATATTCATTGACATGGATTTTAGATCTACCAGTGTGGGTTAAATCAAGGAAACTGGTGGTTTTAGGGAATCTTGAAACTTTGAAACTGTACAGGCCTTGGTTATAGGTATTTTTATTTACATTTATTAATGTGACAAAGGCTATTTAGACATTCTAAATTGATGTGTAGTTTAAAATTTGGTATAGACGCTATGAGGGAATTGTTGACAAGAAGGCATAAAATATGAACAGTATGTAAGGGTTAAGGCATGACAGGAATGTTTTAATGTAAAACACATAAAAATGCAGCTTTGATACGCAGAGGTTCGTTTTTATGGGTTTAATCAATAACCTGAGAGAAAATCTACTATTGAGCTCACAAAATATGGATAAAGCCCATTTAAATATTAGTGAAAACACTGGAGTTTGAAAAAAAAAAAACTGTCTGAACTTGCAGTGTAGCTGGTCAAAATGTTTTTAAATTTGAACAGTAATGAAAATGAATCAATGCAGGACATACTGACTGCTTCTCAGCTGCCCCAGCGAACACTGACAAAAAAACAGATTTGAGAGATTGCCGACCCTTGTCCTACAAAATCTCAGCTGGTACTTGGCAAACGTTCCTCCTTGTCACTGTCTTGTAATAGCAGACAAACTTATCCACACAGTTTCAGTTTCATGGCTGCGCTGGTGCCAGGTTTCAATAAAATACTCCTTCAGGGAGATAAAAAGTAGTCCAGTGGCTCAGTGAGGAGGCTCTCTATGTGGAGATTTGGGTGTCGTCCAACACTACACCCCTACTGGAGCTTTCACCCTATAAAAACTATCTTACTTCCCTCAGCAGACAAACCATTCCCAGTCTAAGGTCACGTGGACGCTCACATGGACAGCTGCAGACACCATGGACACAACGGACACGGTGTTGTTCTTATTATACCTATTTTTTTTTTTTAGTCCACTTGGAGGACATGCTCCATACATGCGCAGTAGATCAGCATCTGCACATTCAAATCTAAATGGCCCAGTTTGGTTTTTCAACACATGCAGAGTTAGTGCCCTTGTAGGTCGTGGGTCACAACCAGTTAGAGGGTACGCAGACGTTTACACAGAGCCTCTGATGACAAAATATATATCACTAAGGCCCTACGGAACCCATGCGTACTTGTGGATAGGGAAACACAAGTTTACAACTTCCTCACATCCTTTATGGGATCCCTATAGGATCGTCTATAGAGTCATGATAAAAAACACAATTTTAATGTATTGTATCTGTACAGAACATACGGAAACAGTGTACGTTAAACTACAGAAAAGACAAGTGTAAACTAGCATAGGTACAGTTTTTATTCAGTAAACTTTAAACGAGTGAAGCTAAATTTGACTGGATTTGGAGGAACAGGAAGCATCACCCTGTGCTCTTGTCCTCAATGCTTCCTTCCTTGGTTGCTTATTGAGGCCAAAGCAGGGTTGTTGTACACTGGCTCAGCAGCAGGCCTCTCAGAAGGAGCAGTAAAACTAACCACCAGCGGGGGGTTAAGCTACTCCAGTGTCACTCTGACAACCCACAGTGATGCCGACACACTTCCTCTGCCAAGGACAAAAATGTTTCCCAACTCGTCCACTGGGGTCTGAGTCTCACGCCATGGATGAACAAGCTGAATAAATCATACAAGTATGACTGAGAGTGTGTACAGCCAGAAAGCCTGAAGGAACAACAGAGTGGGTTCTGAGCTTCTTTCATATTAGCAGACTGCTGGCCGCATGGCTGGGGGAGCTGAGCCCTTCGAAGCTCAGGCTGTTGTGAGAGAAACACTGAATTATGCATCTGAGAAGGGAGGGGAGAATGGCTGTTGGCTCCGATACCACCCCCTCCTCCTTTACCTCTTTTCCTATTCACTGACAGATAGATGAGGGCATCTGGATGAAGTTTCACAGGAGGTCAGCTCTTCAGACTCACGATTGATAGACACTGGGGGGCGTGTCCCTCTTTCCTGTTTTCTGCACCATTTCACAGAATTGGGAGAAATGCCACTCTCCGCCTCCTTATCTGACAGTGGGGGGGTAGGTGGGAAAGGTCCTGTCGCCTCTGGCAAAGATGTATGTTCGATGACACATTGATGACACATTTGCGCCTCTGAAATCGGCCGAGGGTGGTTATGAGGTGTGCTGCATCGATTCTCAGGGATGAGGGCCATCTCCTGCCACACCTACTATGAGCAATGGGGTCGGAAGGTCACTCGTTTAACTGCCTCCCCTTTCCCTAAAAAAAAAAATCAATTCCTTATTAGAACTTCATCGCCATCAGAGACGGAATGGAACAGCGCTAAAATGAAGACAGAAGACGTTCACCTTTGTCAGATATGATTATGGATGTTCTCTGGTTTCCCTCCTGTTGTTATCAAGGAATTTCAGTGGTTCAGCCCCTCTTTCATTAGCCGGGCCTGTACTGCTCCTCCTCCTCATTTGAACCTCTTGCTCCTTGTCTCTTGACACTTCATTGCCAGGCTGTTGGTTCTATTTCTGTCCATTGCCGCAGGCTATACATTCTGCATATTGTGCATGTACAGATACCCACATATGAAACACCTGCTCTACACACTGTAAAACATTACATCTAGCAGGGGCCTTTTAATTCTACAGCGTTTTTACTATGTGGCTTCTCCACTATGGAGAGCAGAAAATCTCCTTTACGGCGTGGTAAATTATTGAGAGGGTAAAGTAACCTGCTGGTGTAGCAGAAAGACTACAGTGATCGTTTTACTGCTTGGCCGTCTTGATTGATCATTGTTTGTAAACCACAGTGTACACCACATTCCTGATGTCCTTCGATGCTGTTGATGTTTGCACCTCTGGCTAAATGGGGATCACAGAGAGGCACTGTTATAGATGAGGGCAGGTCACTTAATGGATCCTCCTGACTGTCATAACCAGCCAAGGCCTGTGGCAGAATCTGCCGGCAGTTTGACTCCTGAAACTGGAGCAGCGGGCCCCTCCCTGTCCCTGTCCTCTAGACTACCTCGCTCCCCCTGATGGATGGCTGGCAGTCAGCGATAAGCTGGCCAAGGCAACTAGAGACCGCAAACACGCAATAAAAGCAACCATCATTAGAGAGCCCAACAACAACAATATAAAACCTTCTACCAAGTGCCACCGAAGCACAACTTAACATAATTCACCAAAAGCGCAAATGACATAAAAAGATGCTCTACTATATGATCTAGAAATATCAATATATCAATATGGAAGGAGCGACGGTTCACACATTCATTCCTACACTGATGCATTCATTCATTCATTTGCATATGTGTGTGTAGACATTAACCTCCCATTTGAGATTATGCGAGGTTGTAAAAGAAGGGCATGAGGGTACTATATATTACATCAATTTGCCCAAGGAGTATTTGCAAGTTACAAGAAGCTGTGGCCAATCTGCAGACACAAACAGCTAAATGAGAGCATAAATATAGATGACATGCTCCAGGCTTAATGCAGGAATATATGACCCCCTAGGGCTCTGGGTCCTTTCCCGCTTCTTCCCCCACCTTGAGCTCCGCAATGTATATATGTATGGAAAAAATATGGAGGGGGAGGCACTGAGGCTTTTTTCAGGCGGTCAGATTTATGATGTGGATAACTACATGAAAGCGGATGAGCCTGTCGCATTCATAGTGATATGGTATATTTTTCAGAAAGCTTGCTGCACAGAATACCATACCTGTCTTCTGCTTTCCTTTTCTCGTGTAGCTCTTGGTTGACAAATAACAGTGACTGAGCTGAAGCATTACATGCAGTCATGAAGTAATGTTTCATGTTTTTCTGCATTTTACCAGGCCATAAACCACCTTCTTTTGCTGCAAATACAAAAAAAGCCAAGATGTGCAAGCACAGCGAGACATACATGTGTGCTTGCAACATGCAAATTCACCCAGTCGCAATATAGTTTCATCATTTTTCCTACTCATTGTACACCCACGTCCGCTCTACCTGGTTTTGCCCGTCTCCTGTCACAGTTCATTTCTCTCTGGTTGCTGGAGCCCTAATAAATCCCATCGTATACAGGGATGTGTGGACCAGAACTGAGGTATGGAAGTGAGTCTCTCTTGACAAAGGTTGTTACCATTTCACAGCTGACCTTGACGTGGCTGCTATTTGAAGAGGTGTCGTGCACGGTCTGTGGATCAGGTGAGAGTGGGTGCTGGGTAGATGACTGGAGGGGAAGATGAAGCATCGAGTTCCAAGACGCTTTTCAGATCTATAATAAAGTCCCAGATGGTCCAATAGCGTGCATCCAAACCGTTGGGATTCAAATCATTCCAGGTGTTCACTGAATATGATAGTCCCCGTGTGGCTGAGATAAAGCAACATCTTTTCCAGTAAACATCGGTACCATCATGTCCACCTTCTCCAGTGTGTCCTTCTTTTCGTTTTTTCTGGTTTTGTACAATTTCTACAATGAATGTGCACAAAGTTTCTTCCATGTTTCAGCCGGCAAAACTTTCAGTCCACATGGAGCATTGACAATCTGACAGTTTTTCTCCATGGGATACCATAGGTGTTCTATGGGATTCAGGTCAGGGCTCTGGGAGGACCATTCTGGGACTTTGATTTTCTTCTGGGCAAAGTATCCTTTCAATGGGAGGCCAGGTGTATTTTGAATCATTATCCTGCTGAAAGATTTTTTTGTTACTCAAAGATTTTTTTGTTACTCAAAGATTTTTTTGTATGCCATTCCGGCTGGACTCCTCACCTCGCTCTCTACACATAAACCCTCTACCATCAGATGCAGACAGATTGAATTTGGACAATTTGAACACAACACATCTTTCCAAAAGTTGGTGCCTTTCGGTACATGTTCTTTTATCAATGTAACAATACCTGTCTTATTCTTTGAAGTAATGAATGGTTTTTGCTGTACAATTTCATTCTGTACCCATATTTCCAATAGTCTGGGAACTCACGTCAGACAGATCAGACAGACCTGATCTCTGGTGCAACCATATCTGCAATTTCTCATCTTTTCTAATTTCAAATTTTACTCACTATTACTGCTGGTCTTTCTGAATCTGCCTGTGGACCTTCTGTTCTCAGTCACATGTCTTCTATTTTTGAACTTTTTGAGAATGAAAGATTGAGTTTTTTGCTGATCTGATGAACAGTCTTACTTAAGCAAACAAACAATGTTTGACCTTTTCTCCGAGCTCACATCCCTTGTCTTTGCTATTTTTGGCAGTTGCTTTGAACTAACCAATCACAAGGGAATTTATAGTGGATCTATGAAGTCAGTTAT
>NW_007577869.1:317473-321232 GCF_000690725.1 Stegastes partitus | reverse complement strand
GCATGGGCAGAAGACACACAAGCAAGTCTCAGTAAATCAGCAAAGAACAAAGGTTGTAAGATCCCTCTTTCCACTATGTTAGATTTTAGTGGCTCTACAGTGACAAAAAAAGGCCATTTTAGTTTGGAATAGAGACAAAAAGATCCAAATGTACCTGGCTTAGCAGTAACATGGTCAAAGTTTGCTGAACTGTCCAGACATTTTTTGAGGCCGCTGTAGGCAACAGGGCTTCTCTCCCCTTTCCCCCCCTCTCGCGTCATCTCGTGACTTGGCGTGTTATGTCCTGCTAAAAGTTTACCAGTTCGTATCGTAGAGAAATGACTGATGATACATTTTTTATGTGAGGCATTAAAAATTCAAAAGATCCGTTCCCCTTCTTTATTCTGAGACTCAAGGAAAAAAAACAAGTCTCAATAATGGATGAGAGAAAGGTTTGCTAAGAAAAGAGAGCAAGTGTGGTGCAATTGAGCTGAGGGGAAAGAAAGAGAGAGTGAGAAGGGTGTGGGCACGTCGGTGGAAAAGATGGAGACGGAACGAGAGGGAGAAAGGAACTGCTGACCGGTGGGTTTGACGGACAGGGAGAGGAAGGAGGAGTGTCAAAGTATGTAGAACATGAGCTGACCTGGCGTGGTGTAACATCGTTCCTCTACATGCAGCCTTTGTCCATAGGTATACACAGCTGGCTGCTCCTGGTGCTCTTCTCTCACTCAGTCACGCACGGCAAACGAAGCCTGGCCTGTCTCACAATGCCAAACATTCAGCACACACACACACACAGAAACACACAGGGTTCTCATCACCTCATTGCCACAGGGAATATATTTGTCAATATAAAAGAACATTCATTGCTCAAGAGCTTGTTTGCCTCAGAAAAATGTTAAACTAGTTGAAACTCCCCATTTTTGACATTCCTGGAAGCTCAATGCAGCTATTGTGAGAACCTTGTTTGGGTATTTTTGAGGATGCGCGCGTATAACAGCACCGTGTACGGGACTGACCAACACAAAAGTTGTAGCAGAATTTAATTTATGTGTAGGCACAGATTAACAAAGGTTATAATATTTCCAATTAAGAAAAACACGTTTGGTTTCTTTATTCTTGAGGACACTACACGTCTGCTGTGAAAGTGCAATTTATCGCAACCTCAGATTCTCTTAACTATCAAAAAGGAAATGTAGGCTTTATGAGCACGCATTTAAACCACTTCATCTTTGCAAAAGACATCCCTTAACATTATTACGGCTTAAAGCATAAAAACAAATAACTCTCAATCATTTTTGCATACACAGACAAATCATGTTGTATAGGAGACAAATGAACAGAAAAGCAATATTAGACTCGTACATTAACCTGACATAAAATGGCCTGCAGTGTATCAAGCACGTTTAAAAGGAAATAAAATACATGCCTATAGATATTAGTTATTTTATAACGTCCCTCTCGTATGCTGCCGACAAAACTGTGCTGCCGCTGCAACCAAGGCTTCTCTCTGGATGCCATCTAGTGGTCAATTACCAGACATACACTTGGTGAATTTCATAAAAATCTACAGAACTGCATCTTCCCAGATATTAAACAAGGTGCTCTGAAAAGAAAGCAGACCATTTCACTTCTGCTAACAATATACATCCACATAGGATCTGTCACATCAGCCACATGATGCTGATTTTCTGTGACTTAAAAGCTCCCACTCCACTATAAATCACATCAGTGTCCTGAGGGGTAGAGCAATTAAAAAGCAGGTCAGTGTGCATCCTCTTCTGCACAAAGACTCTCTCTTGTGTGGGGGCAGGTTTACACTCATCAGCCAGAATCAGCCAAGAAGCAATAACTTCAAATACAACCTCTGTACCAATGTAGTTTCATGCTGTTTTCACACATCCAAATATATTTTAATTAGAGCTGAAGACAACATCAGAAACACTGGTACAATCACTATCATCTTAACTTAGAAAATACAAGAAATTCCCCTTTTTGTAACATCAAATAAAGTTAATATAAAGTATACTACCCATTTACATCCATTTTAAACCAACTGCATGTTAACAAAAAAGAATGTTGCACCTCTATCCATTGCTAATTGGTGCAGACATGACACTGTCACAACATCTGCTTATTATTGTTGATGTATATCACTGTAGTATTTCTAACTCTACTCAGTCCTACCTCAGTGATAACTAACAGGCCAGTCAACAATGGAGGAAATTAAAGACAATGGTCATTTTTACTTCGGTAACGTTTCCATATGCCAAAGACACATCATGCATGGAATCAGCTGTCAACACCATGGCTGAGCACTTTCACTTTAAAGCTGCAGTGTACCGATTTGGGTCCCAAAAGCACAGATTCAGACAGCAAGGCCTTCTTATGTAGCAAATCTAAGGAACCCGTCCTGTCAGTCTGTGAGCTGGGCTTTCTGTATCATGATTATATATTGCGTTCTGTGTCATTATTCTTCTTCAAAAGTGTTTTATTCGTTCAAACATATTCAATTGAATCACTCCAATATTACAATTTGCCATTATGTGGCGCAGAGTAACTTTCCAGTCTGTGAGCAGAGTTGTAGGTGAGCTGATGTGCTCCAGCTGCAGCAAATAGAGAGGACTGCACTGAGAGAGATGGGACCTATTCACAGATCAGTACATTCAAAGAGAAGCAACAGTGTAGTTACAGCTAAGCCATTGTAAGGCAGGACGGGAACATTTTCATGATAAAACATAATGTGTAAAAGGTCAGACGTGGACGTTTTTTTTGGTTTGGGCAGGGAGCGATAAACAATCTTTTGTAAATTATACTGTAGAAACTTTGCAACTACAAACATCTCCCAGTGCAGAGTCCATGAAGTACCCTGAGGGACAGACCTCTGCTGCTACAGGAAAAAACTCACGGAAAACAAGTATGACTGGCAGCTTTGTGTTCAAGAGTTGTGCAATAGCGCAAAAATAGTAAAAGGTGGCAGGAAAAAAAACAGCTGCAATAGCATACAACGTGGGAAAAAGACATTGTTCCCATCAACACAATGGACAAGGAGAAGCTCAAGAGGTTACTTAAAACTACTGACCAAAATTACAAACCCCACCGTCATAAATAGCATGCAAAGCAGGCATGGCCTACACTGCACAAAGAGGTTCAAAATAGGTTTGGGGTGGCCTGTACAACCACAGACTTGTGATCAAGCAAAACACACAAGCCATACACAAGCCTTACTTATTTAACTGATGAAAGGAAGCTAAAGAGGTACAACCTGCAAACATGCTATTTTCCAAATTATTAAACAGCTATGATTTTTGCACAACATTTGCAAGATGCTCTAATATCCATGGGAATACAAGAACAAGACGTGTGTTTCATGACGGACAATGTGAGGCACATCAGCCTGAACAGTCGGAGCAGTCTGTACTTGGCAATGCAGTTAAACTACAGTTAATCTTAAGTTTTACTGTAGGGATGCAAACACATGTATGATTTAAAAAAAAAAAAAATCTAAAAAAAAAAAAACAACAACCAAGAGCTACCTGAAGTAAAAATAAAAAATGCTCAGGTCAATAATAGATGGGCAAATAGTGAATTAAGTTCATTATTGTAATTGTCAAGGAGTAGATATCTACAAGCTTCAGGCTACCTAAGTGATTTCTAAGTCTGTCCCACATGTACTCTGTAAAAATACAGTCATCATTAAATTACTGTTGAAGAAGTTCCTCTCATATTGTACCAAACTATTGTCAGCTACTCTCCCAGACAAACCCCTGTGCACTGGCT
>NW_007577869.1:305680-316578 GCF_000690725.1 Stegastes partitus | reverse complement strand
GTTCAGACTTGACACTTTACCTGATCATCTGCATTGAGGGTCACTGTCTCTGGGATCTCTTTTCTCAGAGGCACTGCAACACTTTCTGCTGATGCATTTTTGTAAATAAGAGATGTACACTCTGCCACCATAACCAATTTACTCTTGTACAGCACATGCTTTCTTTTCCACTTTGTTATAAAAGTCACAGCATGACCACGTGCTTCACTGACTTTAATGTAGCTTCAGCTGGGACCTCCTCCTCTACACCAGCTACTGCATCCAGCTGGTAAACAGGACGTACATCTAGTTGGTTCTGTCAGCAAAACGACTGAGTTCATTAATCTAACGTTGTAAAACTGCGCTGCAACGCTACATATCAATACTTGTAGTTTTGTAAACGGCGCAAAGCTAATTCAAAGAGATGCTTGCAGACTAGCCGACAGCTAGCATGGATTAGCTTCACGTTAGTCAGTGTGATGAAACCTTGCATTTATTTGCATGAAGTTAAGTCAAATCTCTTCCAAATCTTCTTACCATACGGTCATCTTGATGGGATCCGTTTACTTATTTTACTAGAGGAGTAGCTGTCGTAACAAGGAGCACTTTTGTTTACAAAGTCCGCCAACAGAAAAAAGTGACCTCACCTCCAAATGCATGTAAAGGACGAAGGAGGGTGTCAGTGACAGACGCTGCAGGTCCTGACGGGTGAGCAGAGTTTTCACAAGTTTTGTCTGGATGAGTTTCTACGAAAGAGGATTAGGGCCACTGAAGAAAAAATAAATAAAATTCTGAGGAAAAAAGTCAGAATTCTGAGATTATAGTGAGAATTCTGACTTTTTTCCAGGACATTAAAATAAAAAATTCTGGGAGATTTTTTTTTCCACTCTCTGAAAAAAGTCAGAATTCTGAGATTAAAGTCAGAATTCTGACAACTTTCCAGAACATTGGAAAAAAAAAAAAAATCTCCCAGAATTTTTTTCTTCAGTGGCCCTAATCCTCTTCCGTAAGTTTCACAAGTCACCCACACCAAAAAAAAGAACAGAAAAAAGAAACCCAAAACTGGGCGTTCATATGCAGATTTTGAATTTTTTTTGTCTGAGCCTGCGGTTGCATTTCACACACCCTTCCACACCTCGTCTCTACCATCCCGCTCAAAAAATAGCAAAATTGCCAGAAAAAATACTTTAAACCGAAGCCAATTCATGAGAAATAATAGAATGCAACACAATGGCTCCAAAACGCAATGTTAAATCACCACTGATTATTTCTGAGTGCTGTGTAACTGTCTTCTCCAGGCAGGATCACACACAACACTGGGAACATCTCATATTGTGCGATTCTTTCAAGCGAGAGCTAGCAATGACATTTCATTTTTATCAATAACTGCAGTAGGTGTTGCTTTTTTTAAACTTATGATCAATTGTGAAAAAGCAGGTGAAAGAGGCCACAATGTGTAAAATGGACATAAATGTGTCAGTGGGCCTAAAATTACAATTAAGACATTTGAAGGAGAAATTAGTCTGAATGTTTGATAATATGATAGGCACTTGTCTGAGCAGAAACTGATGGACACTTTTCTTTTCTTCCGATCTTTCTCTTCTCCAACAGAAAGCAGGATGAAAGAACCCAGAACCACACATGCTTTGTGCAAGAAGGTTGTCAGCGGTTTCTCATTCAGCTGGAAAAGGAGGAGAGTCTTGGCCACAGCAGCAGCTAAATCTGCCTTCCTCGACTCATCGTGGAGTCTTTTACCAAGTAAGTGCCGAGTCATAAGATGATACAGAGGGTGCTGGAGCAGGAGCAAGATATTGCCAAAGTCTCGGCATCTAACAAAAAGTTGAAATGTTTTCCCACTTGGCACGATGTGGTCGATGATTAAGGTTCTAAGTCTCTTCCAGGAGTTCGTCAGTGTATCATCTGGAGGTTACTGTCTCCTATGTCATACCACTACTTCATTTGTTCAGTGACAGCATTCTGCTCTGATCCATCCATCCATCATCTAAACACCACTTTATCCTCTGTAGGCGGGCTGGAGCCTATCCAAGGCAGGGTTCATCCTGGACAAGTTGAAAGTCAATCACAGTGCCACATAGAGACAAACAACCAAGGACACTCACATTCACACCTACAGACAATTTAGAATCACCAATTAACCTCAGGGAGATACCTTGAGAACCCATGCAGGAACAGGAAGAACATGCAAACTCCACACAGGAAGATCCTAAGGCAGGATTCTAACCTTCCAGCTGTGAGGCGACAGTGCGAACCAGTGCATCCACTGTGCCGCCTGCATTCTGGGCTAATCTCTGAAAGACAAGTTTGACTATTGGACACATCTTCCTTCATGGACCCCAGGTTTAAAAGTATATAATGTACATTAACCCTGATAATTCTGAAAAAGTCTAGAGTCCTTTCAGAGGTGGAGTCCCTTCTGGCTGACCAGGGCAGCTCAGAGCCTGACACACCACTGTCTATAACAACATAACCATTTGATCAGCACTTACAGCAGTATCACCAGCTCATGATGAAGTAAACAGACTATCAGAGCCACCAATGATAAGGAGGACACTTGGCAGTTTCTTTAAAAGTGCCACAACATCCGCCGTATCACAGAGGGAGGCCAGTGATATGAAACTGATAGATAGTGAAGATAATCCACTGGAGTAGAGGAAGCATCAAGGAGCCCTGCCCCCAAAGCTCAACCGTTTGGCTAAAACAGTATCTCTGTGTCCCAGCCACGAGATCTCCTTCTGAAGTGGTGTTTAGAACCAGTGCTACCACTGTGACATGCCACAGGGCATCCCTGAAACCAGACTCTGTTAACAGGCTCCTGTTCTTGTCACAAAACCTGCAAGAGACCAGACAGACAGAGAGGATGCTTTTCCTCATTTTCACACTATTTCTGCTAAACCTATTTCACTTATGTACTATTTTTATTTAAGTACATTGTATTTACGTCGGAAAGAAGTGACCTAACTTTCATATTTTTCCACAAGATGTCTGATATATGTTGTCTTGAATACTTGAGTACACACATTTAGGTAAACAGCAGCACTGTGTTTGGAGGTAGAAATAAATATATCACCATATATCTTCTTATTTCATATCAGTATTAGAATGTATAAGTCAGCCATAATTACCATTTAAGGCATTACACAGTAGTATTGATATTTTTCTAGACTGCTATTTTTCCCTTGTATTTAAAAAAAACTGTTTGCACAACCATTGTTCACAAAATATTTCTGCACACACAAGATTGCAAAAACGACTACAGATTCTCTCAAGCATGCCAGGCCAGAGAACACTGTCGCTTCATCATTTCTGGTGGACTAAACCATGGATGTTTTGGACGCAAAATACCGACCAGAGCTACCAGAGAGACTTTTGCATTCCAGTGAAGTGGTGCGGCAATGCCAAGTTAAACTGTGAACTTGTTACTGCTGGTGCTAGCCAAAGGTAAAGAAACCCGTATCTGCCACTGTTGTTGTTGTTTCAGGCACATGCTCATTACACAAAGCAACACTGAACATGTGCAAATTGGAGTGTGAAATCATCGTTTCCAAAACTCTCCATTTGTCCACACAGATACACCAGAGCTTTTAAAAATCTGCACTTTAGAAAGCATTGAAAGAAATCTTAGCTCTGAACAACCTAAAGCACTGTTGGCACAAGATGAGAGGCCCACATGTCAAAGACAATCTTTGTTTTGGCAAAAATATTCATATTAGCGTGGACAAGGCCTAAGTGTGTGGGAATCTATATGCAACCAAACTGCACACTCACAGACACACACACAGATGTTGCGTGTCTCATTAGTATGGTGCAGGGTGTTATCAGTCTAATGAGAGCAGTGTAAACATTTTGATCACAGGGAAACAGTAGAACGCCTTGGAAGGATTCCTCATCCTCCCCCTGAAAAAAGAAAAACCACAGAGGAACGGGAAGAATACTGCAGACTTATTAACACGCCGCACGGCGGTGCATGTGATGATATGAGCATATGTGACCCAGTAGAGGATCAGGCTGGCAATATTCCTGATTTCTCATATCACAAACAAATTCAATGAAAAGAATAAAAGCAGTGTCATGTAATGTTACACCTGTCAATACTTACCATCTTCCCTACTCGATCTGTGGCTCAGATTAAATTATTCAAACTGAATGTATAAATATTTAGAAATAGGTATGTACAGTATACTTTAGTTGTATAAAATAGCAAATTTTCTACAAAACAGCAGTTTTTCCTCAATAAGATGCTAATCTATCTATCTGGCAAACGCTGCAGATAACTCCACTAAACCGCAGATGACTTAAAAACTCCCTGGCATTGAATGACACATGCACACACACCCCCATCCTCATTCTCCGTCTATAATCAACAAATTCCGACACCAGCCAGCATCAGACAACACACCACCACCACCACCACCACCACTATTCAACAACCCCTCTCATTGTGTTGATTTTGCTCCCTCTCCAGCTTTCATTTGGGTGTTTTATCTTTTGTTTACTGGTGGGGTTTTTTTTATTCTCAGTGGCTCGGGGAAGCAAAGTGTTGGCAGTAGCTCAGTTTGATCTGCGGTCCTGGATGAAAAGCGCCAGTGGGGGAAAACAAGGGCATTTCGGAAATATAAAAAACACTGCCATGTAATTACAATGAAAATACATAAATATGAGTCCTCCTGACAGCGAGGGAAAGTGCCAGTGTCAGCATTGTGATGGTAAACAGTCTGCGAGAGAGTGTTTGTGTGACACAGTGGGGGTCACCTCCACAATAGACAAGCCTGAGTTTCAACTGGGAAATTTAAAAAAAAAAAAGGTCTAAAAACTTCCTCAGAATCCAAGCAGCCCTTTCAGCTGTTGAGGCTGTGAGTCGGCACTCAGCGGGCTGCTGGTAATTTTGCATCAGTAACAATATGAGACAATTTTGATCTTGAAGGGATAGAAAAAAAACAAAGCACAGAGGACAAGAATTTGCCAAAGAGTATCAATGAATGGTTTCGCTAACAGAGTAGATAAAAGCAAGGCTGATTTGAGTACTATATGTTAAAGGAGGAAAAAAAATATGACAATCACTGCTTTGTGTGTTTGCCAAATTTCCCCCCTCGTTGTCTGTGATCCTCTTTTACCAACAAACGATTGGGGCTGGAAGAAGGGCTGAACAATTAACCGGTTTTAAAGTCGAAATCATGATTTGAAACCAAGACTGCAATTTAGAATATATATTATGCAGCACATCTGCACTGTTAAAATTGTTGTTTCACTAGTTTTACAAATTCATGCTTTCCTCTTTAATGTGTACACTATAAAATCTAATCCACAGGGAATATAGAACTTTAATGAAAAAAAAAAAACATCATAATTACAGTATCAGCCAGAATAAAATCTAATTTAATATTTTTCCCAAATCATTTAGACTCATTCAAAAGATATGAGCAAAAGTCATGATTTTTCCTAACAAGAAGTGAACTGAACTTTGTTTTATGTTGATCAAATATGGTCGGACGAGTTAAATATTCTGGATTGTGGTCTGATTGGCTGCATTAGGAGCTCAACTTGTTATTTGAGTAATTCATTCGCTTGACTACAGAAAAATAATTGTGATTGTCATGTGTTGATCACTAGATTGATTATTTAATTAGTACACTAATTCTATCTATTAGTTGAAAAGACAACAGAATCAATGATCGTGATAATATTGATTAGATACTGGCCTGGTTGGATGAACCTTTGGATAAATGTCAGTGGTTGATGTGGATGTCCATCCATCCATTATCTATACACCACTTAATCCTCATTAGGGTCGCGGGGGGGCTGGAGTCTATCCCAGCTGACTTAGGGTGAAGGCAGGGGACACCCTGGACAGGTCACCAGTCTGTCACAGGGCCACACTTAGAGACAGACAACCAAGCACACTCACATTCACACCTACGGACAATTTAGAATCACCAATTAACCTCAACATGTTTTTGGACTGTGTGGGAGGAAGCCGGAGAACCCGGAGAGAACCCACTCTGCACGGGGAGAACATGCAAACTCTACACAGAAAGATTCCGGTGCCCCTACCGGGACGCGAACCGGCGACCTTCTTGCTGCGAGGCAACAGTGCCACCTTGCAGCCTTGATGTGGATGTACTCAATTTCAATAAATAGGATTCTAATCATGTATATATTGAAAGCTTTGGCATAAATAAGGTCTGCAATTCAATAAATTTACCATCTCAAGTGCAAATTTCTGTAAAGAAAGTTGTCCTCCAAGTGAAACAAATGCAAATCAACAGATGGTTGAACCCACATAGTTCTGCCGTCCTTTATCACGGAGCTCAAATTCAGTCTAAGCAGAGTGTTTATGCAGTGGAGCGGACTTCTCAGAAGTGACTACAGCATGGCAGCAAGACATCATCAAAACACGATATTTCCCAGCATGAAGACGATAAGAAGCACTTGCAGCTGCATTAAAAAAAATAAAAATACAAGTAAACAACAGCAGAGAAACTTTGAAACATGTAATCGCTCGATTCTGAGGGAAAAAAAAACAGCTTCTGGGAAACAGAGAGGAGGAGAGACGCTTATCAAGAATGGCGCCATTGTGGGTCGACATTTCAGAAAGGCCTGTTTGCAGTCCCAAATCACTACTCAACAACTAGTCGCAACCGTCATGTGCATGCATGAAGACAATCGTTTACACAAGCGCACACACACCCACACACACACACACACACACACAAACAGGCACACGCACACAGCGTGCCCCGAAAACAACAACCTCCCAACGACCCAGGCTTATCTCAACACACCCAGGCTTTCTCTCTTTGGCATTCGATTGCACTCTCTCTCAGACACGCAAACACACACACACACATACGAATACACACACAAGCCTATCTTTCTTCCCAAAATTCATGGAGGCAAATCTCTCTCATCCTCCACCAACCATTCTTTCTCTTCAACTCTCACAGGCACTGTTCCCTATTCTGTCCCAGCATTGCCTCTAAAATCTCCCCGTTTTTCTGGCCAACACTGACCGATTCACTGTCATAGCTCACTTTTTGCATCCTTCCCTTCCTCTGGCCTTGTCCCAGTTTGTTTTGTTTTTTTTCTCCTAAAATAATCTAGTTCAGCTGAGGAAGCACTGAATAACTGTGACAATATATTTTCTCATTAGCCAAACACCAAGACTGACTTGGTGAGCATCCAGTGGCACAGGTTTAGAGGGTTACAGCTTAGAGAGATCTGTCAATAAATATTGTTTTATTACGGTGACGTTAGTTCTGTGTCGGTGGTCGTCACCATGCGATAAAGCGGCCAAATCTGGTCCCAAATAATTCCTTTATTCTGCTCTCGTATCGTTCTGCGCGGCACCAGGCTTAGCGAGAGTAATGGCCCAGAAGGCACAGAGCACCAGGGGCATGGCCTTTCTATCCGGGCCTCGACTCTCACAGGGATCAGACGATAGATTACAAGAGATTAGTGACATCATAAATCATCTTACAGAGCGTTTAAGATTTCTTTGTACAACAGAAAGCGAGGCTTCGGATTATCGTTGCAAGTTAGACAAACGACATTAGAGCTTTTTATGGGACACTTGAATGTTTCTGACGTACTATATTGATATTGTTTCTGTATGTTTGGTTTGTGGTAACACTGGACATTTCATGGAAGAGAGTGAGCCATCCTTTACTTTGTGTGTGCCACAGTCTAATGTGAGGCTATACTGATCCTTGGTGGTCACATAAGGTATTACAATACTGTGGTTGAAGCAATTGCTCCAAATATGTATGTTTCACGGCACACAATCTAAAATGCACTACTAAAAGCAGAGTTTCCAAACACATACGTCTTGTGGAAAAGCGAGGTAGGTGTATGATAAACCAGTAGAAGAGCCCCATTTTCAGCTGTACAAGAGGGCTTTCATTTCTACAAAACTGAGAATAAACGATATCTCTGCGTCTTATAAAGACAAAAGAGACAGCTGTGGGGGTCACAGAGGTCGAGGTCATGAAAGAAAGAGCTGAGGAGAGTTTCTAAAAGGAGCTGGCTGAAGAAAAAATGAGCTGGAGGAGTCGAGGCTTGCAAAAACGGTAGACGTGGGAAAGCAAAGCAACGAGAAACATCAAATATCTGTAGGTCAAAGCATGCAGCTTCAGATAGTCTTTAAACTCAACATGTTTTCTGAGTTAACCCTTTAAAGTGGTTATTGTCTTTCTGTTTCCAGGAACTCACCTTAGAGGGGAAAAAGACATGAAAGCCTGTAAAAATCTAAACAATTACCCCCCAAAAAAGCTTTGGTGAAGTTTTTGACCAGACCATTAACACAGCGTTAATTCAGCAGCTATTTGAGCAAAACAATACTCACCTTATTATGTTCATTAATTGTATGTTTTAGCCTGTTTTAGTTTTATTTAGTTTTTTGTTTTGCATGGCAAAGAAACGACAGGCGTAATGAATTAAGTACTTGCAGCATTTCATTAACATAACTCACCTACACCTGTGTTTTTCCCGCTGGAACAAGTTTAGCTAACTGTTAGCTTCCTTTGAGACTGTAGAGATAACGGCTAGTTAGCTACCTCCCTAGGTAGCGCACTATTTCTCAACGTTTAATCCATTTGGCATTAGCCTGTAATATTATCTCCTATTTAGTGTCACTTTTTTTTTTTTTTTTTTGTCTATTTGAGACATTTGCATTGATAATACAGTAAATGTTGCACAGGTTTAACTGCACTTACCTGAGAGCTGAGGATATGTTCAGGGTACAAAAGTTCAAGTTCAGGTTCTGTCCAGCTTTGGGAAAAAATATTTAGCTGACACTTGCTTCTTTTCCAAGCTGGAATTTCACTTGAAACATTAACTTTACCACTGTACTCAGAGCTAGCATGATATCAGAATTTAAAATGCTGAATTCATTGTATTTCATTCTAAATATATTCTTAAAAAAAAAAAAAAACACGTTTTAGGTTCTTTATCATATTTTTGAGCCTTCACACTGAACGGCCTTCAGCTGTCCCTCCTTTCTGTCCCATCAATCAGCTCACTGCTGCTGCTTCAGCAGAACAGCAGTTCATCCTCAGACTCAAAAAACACCAAACTAGTTTTTTGCTCCGGTCACATTTTTATTTACTGTGTGCTCATTTTTCATTCCAATATACATTCTGCACCTCTATGGAAACAGCACAATCATGACTAGAAGTACACAGATCATAGAAATATATTCTGTGCAGTATGACAATCTTATAGTGCCATATATATATATATATATATATATATATAAAAGAAAGCTGAATTTATTTGACTCTTCATTTTACAAAAAATGTAAATTAACTGAAATCAACATGTGCAATATTGTGTCTGCAGGTGCTACTAATACTGGGGGGAAAAAGGTAACTCTACATATTTTACAGGTTAAATGTTTTCTTTGTTTCCATACTCGTCTCTCTGTCTGTTCTGTGTAAACCCAGTTCAGCAGAATGTTCTTGAACTTGTGACTGTCGGTCACAGCTGAGTCACTAGTGGCTCCACTGTTGTGTCCAGAAGCACTGACTTTTTTTGTTTGATTGTTTGTTTGTTTTATTTTTTTACAGAATCTGGTTGAAGAAAAATGTGTATTTTTGACAGTTATTTAAAATTAAACATGTAGAATAAAAGGATTTTGTTAAAATATCACTATTCTAAGCTTACATTTGGTAACATTCTTGATGGAACTGCATGTCACAGATATGTAGCTCAAGACCTTTGGAGACTTATGTCTCCTATGATTTTCTCTGTTTTAATAGTTTCTTTCTATGATAACGATTGTCATTTTGGGAATTTTGTTGAATGACAACATGCCTCTCCAACATGCCAGCTGGTTTAGAGGTTCAGAGGATTAACTTGCACGCTAAGAAGTTATGCACCATCAGATGAGAATATCTTATAAAACTAGACAAACTCATTCGTAGGCTACGGTAATGGCAAGAATGGAAAACAATTCAGCCTGAATCCAATTAGACATTTACATGAGGAAGTGTCACCCTTAAGTTTGGCAAATCCAACAGATTGCGAGATTGTTTTTGTTGTACCAACAGGTAAAAGTTTTTAGGCTTCACTGTTTTAAAGTTGTGTTATATTCACAGCTTTTCTCCACATAAGGATGTAATGTAGAACAACAGTGTATTTACTGTTATCAATAAAATAAGACTATAGAGTGAGAAAAATATCTTTCTTGCAGCTTTGTTTGATGATAAAGACAATATCTCTAGTAATGAAAAGAGGCATTCAAAAAAATAGCTTCTATAAATAAGGCTACTCGCACAGATACAATTAAGTTCATGAAAAATTACCAAGACTATCAAATTGCTCATCTTCAAGTGCCTTCTTTAAAAGATGGTTGGATAAAAATGAACCAACATAAATGTACAAACATATAAGGAAAGCTACAATAAGTTTGCACATAAAGGGGAAAGTCTTCTTCATAACTAGCCTATAGTTTACAAAGTTGAATTCCTTACACTTGTGTGTCGCAAAGAAGGTCAGGGAAATGTATTAAAAATCTTGCTGACATTTAGGCTACCTGTGTAACACAATGATTTCCAGATTTATTGGCAGAGATAATAAAATGGATCTTTTGTGGTGCTGAGCCAGGAACACTAATCCATTTATTGTGTCACTGCTTCTCCTCACCTGCATTTTGGAAGGACATAAAGAAGCTTATTTAGAAAAAGACCGGACATTCTCTATCAATTATGCCTTAAGATTTGTCGTTGGTAATTTCACTTACAAAAGATCCTGAAAGTCCTTTCCAAGCCTTGAAGTCTCTCTTTGGTCCTTGATTAAACTCCTAATAACTCTTTTCAGAATTACAGGTGCAAAAGTTTTTCCCATGGCAATAAAATGGCTTCAATAAAACTCGACACTGTTCTTCCTCCAGAATGTGCAGATCT